>NW_018128026.1:48468-78007 GCF_001952655.1 Monopterus albus | reverse complement strand
GGGAACTGACCAAGTCGAAATGACATGTTAAAAATATGGGTTAATGGTTTGCATATCCCCTCAATTGCCCATTTAACAGTTGTCATAGTGATGCCATCACTATCACTAGATGTTTTGTTACCACATTTATTCACTATCTCTATAATTTCCTTTTCAACTATGGGCTTCAAAAACATAGAACTCATGTTCCTTTCGATTGTATTATTATTTATAGTGATGGATGTATCATCTGTACAAATGCTTCTTGCTAAACCAGGACCAACATTCACAAAGAACCTATTAAACTTATCAACTACATCCTCAAATCTATTGACCGGTGTGTCATTATCCATAAAATATTAAGGGTAGTTACTCATGCTGGTACTGTTTCTAATCAGTTTATTTAATATATTCCAAGTACCTCTCATGTTATTTTTATTATCCTCTAATACTTTAGAGTAATATAGTTTCTTACATCTCCTCAAAATCTCAATTAATTTGTTCTTATATGACTTATATTTTTCTTCTGCCTTCTTTGATCTGTCCTTTATGAATTCCTTATATAACGCATTCTTCTTTTTACATGCATTCTGTAATCCCTTACTCATCCACGGTTTCCCACTGTAATTCCTCTTGTTTTTATACTGCTTACTAGGACAGTTCCTGTCATATATATCATGAATATATTTAAAAATTGCTCATATGCTTTGTCTAAGTCTTCCTCTCTGTAAACTGCTTCCCAGTCTTGTAAACTGATTCCCAGTTGTCGAAAGAGCTTTGAAAACTATAGGCCACTGCAGGAAGACATATCGTACTCTGTAACTGGATATTACCTCCTAGTATTACAAAGAGATTCCATCCTCCTCCTGACACCATAAATATAAGACAAACTCACAGATGTATATATGGTTTTGGTGTAGAATCTGCCACTTTGCTCTCCAGCTGGTGTATAGTCTGAGTAATCCAGCAGGTCAGTGACAGTCTCCTTTTCTCTAGTCCACTTTTGGAAACTCAGCCATTTTGTACCGGGGGCTTGAGAGTGTCATTACATGTACTGCACTTAGTATTTATTTCACTTTATTCCCCCAGAGAGAATTCAAAGTGGCTCACTGCTGTTGTCAGACAATATTTCACTCCTGTCTTGTACGTGAGTTTCAGATGAAGCTCTGTTGTCATCTCAGGCTCGGTTAAAAAATGATGCTGTGCCCTACATGCTCAGTTTAAATGAGACAAGCTGTTGGAGGGTTGTCTCAGTCTTACCAGCTCAGTAGAAAGAATGGTTTTACTGAGCAATGTTCCAGAACGGTTAAGCTAATGTAGTCCTTTTAAAAACCTGGGTGAATGTTAATTAGTTGGGCTATTACAGTGTGTAGCTATGCTACTGTGCTAATAGGAGCTGTGTCTGTTTATCTCCTTTAAAATAAGTGAAAAAGAAAATATAAGTGTACAGTAATTTTAACCCAGTTAGCTGAGACTAAAACCAGAAATGCTTTTTTTAAATCTCCCATAACACTGGATCTATTAAATGAGGTACTGCAGTCGTATAATACAGTTTGCACTGTAACCCCACTAACACAAGAGGGGAGTGTTGCATTGCTCATTATAATCACAGTTTCAGCAATGCTGGGATACTGTGATGAGCATGCAATCACAAAGATGGCGAAGACCAGACTTGACCGCTAGGCATTGCCTACCAACTAGTCCTATATTAATGTATATACAGTTTTTTTTTTTTTTGATCTGATAGTGAAATTAATCACTGCAGTTGTTTTTTTTTTACAGAGCATCTGAGTGGTGATGCATGGGAAACACCATTCCAATTGACAATTAGTCATCCAACCATCTGCTTCTCTGGCACTATTTGGTCATTAATACTAACAAAATGAAGAAACTACTGATTATTAGCAACAGCGACCACCACTTATCATCACGGCCACATGCAGAAATAATGAAGGTTTTAGTCCATGGTGTGTTACATGAGTACAAACGTTTTTAACAGGTTTGTGTATTGTTTCATTTACCTGAATAGAGTATGAGCATAAAAAGCAAACTCGGCTTTGTGTGGCTGCACGGAAGCCAAGGACAAGAGGATCTGAGAGGATCTGAGAGGATGCGAGAGCTAGCGATGTTTGCCAACAACTTTAAAATTTTGGATCAAACTGTAGTATTTTGTGTAAAGACCAGTGAAAATCCCTAAAACACAACAATTATTTCAGTACTGATTTTCAGACCTTTCATACTCATGATTTTTTATCTGTGAATGGAGCTGGCTCAGGTGTCACTATTGTACCTCACCCAAGTGTGGAACTGGGAGATTAGATTTCACTACATACAACATAGTGCACATTTACACACGGCACTGTTTGAGCCCTTAACCATCTGGGTATGGATGTAGTAGCCAGACAGTTACAGGGTGTTTGTTTGGAAAATCAAAGCAAAATGATAAACAAAGACAAAAATATTAGCTTTTAGGTTCCAGCTGTTGTTCCTAGTAGCTTAGTGTGTCCCACAGGGGCATGTCAAAATGTTTGCGTGCTGTCAACACACAGGCTGTCAGAGTACATGAGGGGATGGTAGTCATGCTACTTTCAGCACACTTCTGACAGTCTGAGGGTCTCCCTTATGTCTCTTTCTCTCAAGCTTTCCCTCTCTCTACCCCATCTATCTCTCTCTCTCCAGGGTCGCTTACTCCTTGCTTGTACAAGTTTCCAGATCATGGTCTAAGTAGTGGCTCTTGTGCATTAAGCCATGGCTTTTCCTCGCTGCCCTCGGCCCTCCTCTCGACTGATGAGGTCCCTGGGGGCCCCAGTGTCGGAGACATAAAAGCTGACAGCCAAAGAAAGAGCATGCGGGACCCTGAAGAAGTCCCTGCCATGGACTCCCCACAGATACAAGAGCTGGAGATGTTTGCCAACGACTTCAAAATACGAAGGATTAAACTCGGTGAGTACAAATCATTAAATATAGCTTGAAATGATCTCACTATCCAACCACACCATCCTACCCCTTTCTGCATTTGCACACATCTATTGCTCTGCCCATGCACAGTATGTGTAAAGCATTTCTATTTTTGTTTCATTTTGACTGCCAGGTTACACCCAGACTAATGTAGGTGAGGCTCTCGCTGCAGTGCACGGCTCGGAGTTCAGCCAGACTACTATCTGCCGCTTTGAAAATTTGCAGTTGAGCTTTAAGAACGCCTGCAAACTGAAGGCCATTCTGTCAAAATGGCTGGATGAAGCTGAGCTGGCTGGTGGTGAGTCACGCACATTCCACTGAGTATTTATTGAAATGCAGTGTGCTCTTTTCTCTTCTCAGTAAGGTAGTGAAACCCCTTGCTTTATGAAGCCAAGCGTTTCTTGTATGATCATGAAGATCTACCAGCAGCTTATGGGTCATCTAGGGCAGTGGTTCTCAATGTTTTTGTTTTAGGACTGAGTCCGTTTCACCTGAGAATAATTTTCCTTTCTTAGTCTGTTTCATTTGAATGATCTTTAGATGTATAGAGACAATTTAAGAAAAATGCTTTGGGACTGAAATATGTTCTCTCTTCTGTCTTATCCTGTTAATTACCTCCTAAGTTGTACAGGTGGGTGACAAATGAAAGGAAAATCTGAATAAATGAGTGTTTTCTTCCAGGATGACAGTACCCAGATTGTCACCGGACATTTTGATGAGTATGAAAATGATGTGCTTCACAGTAACCAGTGCACCTCCATCATCAAAACACTAAATGAAGGAATATCTTTTGGCAGAATGGTGTTAATCCCTCCACTAGAGTTCAGAGACTTGCACAGTCAGTGCCAAGGTGCACTGAAGCTGTTCTTGTGGCATATGGTGAGATACTTTATGTTGGCTTTTCCTTTCATTTGTCACCCTTCTGTATCTTGTGATCTCCTGGAGGGGACCAGGAAGGCACAGAAAACATTGTGGAAGAATATTTTGATAGTTGAGGCCTTTTTTCTTTTATTTTACAGAAAATCGCAGGCATACCAGAGTAACCGCATTTTTTCTTTCCTGCAGCTTTGTACAATGATAAAATAGGGATGAATGAGAGAAAAAGAAAAAGGAGAACAACTATCAGGTATCCACTGTAATGAGCAAGCATACCATACACTTTTCTTCAGTCTCATCGACTTCTCGTTTTCATTTCTTCTCTGCCCTTTGTTCCAGCTTGGGAGCCAAGGAGGCCCTGGAACGTAGCTTTGTAGAGAAAAGTAAGCCATCGTCTCAAGAAATAGCCCGGATAGCCAAAGGTCTGCATCTGGAAAAGGAAGTGGTCAGGGTCTGGTTCTGCAACCGACGCCAAAGGGAGAAAAGGGTTAAAACGAGCCTCAACCTCAGCTCCTGTTTGAGCAAAATCAATCCAAACTGTGTAGCACAGATGAGTAAAGCACAAAGACCAGTGACATAATTTAATGTTCAGAGAGAGTCCGTTTATTGATAGCTGACGACAGACAGTGAAAAGGTGTCATTTTTAAATCACATGTCTGTCGGAAATCATTCCAACATGAAGTGGAAGAGTTTTACTCAACAGGGACCAGCAACACCTCATCAAAAACCCTTCCACTCTGCATTAAGCAGCTGCCGATGCACCTCAAACTATTTTACTGATTTAACATTCAGATGGGAATTTTTATCCTGTGACAGTCGTCCTGAGGGGGGGAAGGACTCCATCACAACTTTGCTATTAAAACAAGTCACTATCAGCAGCAGTGGGTTAATTAGCACAAAAAGCCCCTATAGCAGTTTTCTTAACCCTATTTTAATGTATTATTTTTCTTATTTATTGGATTAAAAATTTTAGATCCATGAATGCCAGAAAAATTCCATTTTAAAAAAATGTGTAATTGTCAAAGCAGCCAGTTCAACATTTTTTTTTTTTTATGATAAAAAGGTTTTATTAACTGCATATGATCTGCTGGTTTGATGCTGCAGCTCCCAACCCTGACATTTAAATGTATTGAATCTTGGCTGTGCCAAAGTTGCTTTATGAATGTTGAAAGTACAGTATATTAACCACGCAGATCAAATATAATTTAATCCACCAGCATCAGATTCCAGATAAGTACTCATATAGATCAGGCATGTGCCTTCCTAAAACCAGATGTTAGCAATACTACTTTGTCCCTTTTTCTATGCAAGCGAGAAGGGATATGTTGTTGCTTAAATGAAGTATTCTACATTTATGTCTGCATTGAACAGCAGGACTCAGAGCTATAGTTGTATGTTTGTGAATTTGTGATTAGAGCTGATACGTCTGTCTTCTTTGAAATTATGTCACTGTCTTTTGATAAATGTTTGATTATATTTTATTTTAACCGACACAGCCGTGGCAAAAACAGTAATATATTTAATATTTCACAATAACCTATTTATTTCCAATTTAATACATTATGTTGATCTGCTTACTAGCTCTTTGATTTATGCCCTGAAGTCAGGGATATGTGAGGCTTTTTGACATTTTTGTCAAATGGATCTGAGGTCCGCTATTTCCCTCTTATAAGACAGATTTAATTTTTCATGTTTGTCAGTGTTATGCTGTTTTGTGCTGTCTTGACAGAGTGTCATACAAAAAAAGAACATCAGCCAGTCACAACTCTGACCTGTTTTGGATGACTGATGTGAATGAAACGTCTTGAGTAAAGTAAAGCAACAAGCTAACACACCTTGTCAGACAAAATCAACTTACAGGTACCATTGATTGGTGTCTGGAAGAGCTAGGAAATGATTGGATGAATGAAAATATATCTCATGCAGATTGATACAAAGTGCCTCTATTCAACTTGACTGAAAAGGTTATAATGCCAAAGACATACCGGTTTACAGTAGTGCAAAATTTTACTGTGTTAAAAATGGTCCCTTTCAGTTCCCGGCCATTGAAAGGTAAATCAGTTCAGCTCGTATTTGGCAACCAATAAACTGTGTTTTATGAACAACTACATGTACCATCTTTCATTTATGCTGGTGTTGTTACATCACACTATGAATAAAGACATTAGGAGGAAGTGTGGTTGGGTGTACAACATGAACTGTACCACTTACTGTATGTGGGTGTCATTTGAGGTTCATAAATAAAGACTAATTCTGAAACAAGCAGTTCCCACTGTCATTCACACACAGCTGTCTAAACGGATTGTTGTCAGAGGAAATAAATGCAGCAGGGTCACCGACTGCCATCCCATTTCTAAGGCCATACAGTGGAAGGTTATGGGCACCGTATGCTGAAAACTAAACTAAGACACTTCTTAAACCCAAAATTTACTTCTGGGAATTTTATTGATTTTTTTTTTGAGAGAACATTATAGTGCATGTAAACTCCTCACCCCTGTCAGTGTGCATTTCAGTGTCTTGTGCCTAAAGGTTCACAACCCCCACCCCTCCACTCAATTTGCTACACACCTATACTTTACACTTGTACTTATATCGATGGAGAAATATGTGACGGGGTGAACTTCTGCTGCTGTGCGAGTTTATGCAGCATGCGTGCACTGACTGTTGTAGTGTCCAACGCTATAAACAGTTATGTCTGTTCAGAACCTTTTAACAAATATCAGGGCTTTGTGTTTCGTAATGAAGAAACATGTCATCCAGTGCAGCAATGTGTTTCATTACTGTGCTGTTAATCATTTTTGAACAACGGAGATCTATGGAACAAAAAATAAACTAATCCAGGACTGACAGACATTAACGGTGAGTAGAGTCAAATCATTTTTGGCTTTAGTCTCCGTATGAGGACTGTTGCAAATACTATTAATATAGAAAATAATGAGCCTTATCCTTTAAAATCTGGCCCTCTTTTTTAATCCAGTGATGCTATAACACAGAGGTTCACACCAAACTGTATCTGAAGAAACTTTACTCCTTACAAAAGAAATAAACCCTTTACAGAATCACTCAACAATGACCAGAAGGAAAGAAAAATGAGTATACACACATTTTAAAAGTGTGGAAATTTCCTAAACACCGCACTCAATGTCAACATCTGCTATAACATTGTTGCTCACAATCACAAAAGATGGATATGAAGGGAGAGGTAAGAATGATTTACAAAATTCAGTGAATTATGAATTGTGCATGTCAGATACATGACAGAATGAACACATTTTGAATGTATTTTGGCAATGGGAATCAATATCGAAACAAAAGTCCAGAGAGAGAGAGAGAGAAAAACTCGGCAATGGGAATCAATATCGAAACAAAAATCCAGAGAAAGAGAGAGAGAAACTTAAAGACTACATTAACATTAGCGTAAACCTTTGTTGCTCTCATGAAGCCTGAAGCTGGCTGACATTAACAAATCACTGTACAGAGAAATCAGTTTCAGCTCTGAAGAGGAGGGTCACAGTGTCATTTAAGCAAACACTTCCATCATTCTGTTGCTGTAGTGTCTGTGTATGTTTGTGAGTGAGGCAGCTTCAAATAACAAATGACAATAACTGCACAGCAGCTGAAAGAGAAGAGAGACTGCAGGACCAGTGCTATCCTACAATCACTATGTAATTCCCAAGTCCAACAGAAGATACACAATCAGATAGCAAGAAGCCAAAAAACTCATTTGATTACTCGGTAGCATCAAACGGCTGATTCACAAATCATTGATATGCCAGTCTTCATTCGTCCTAAACTGCGCTTGATTGAGTTAAGTCAGACACTGTGCAACATCACAACCACAGTGGCACTAATTAGATGCTAGTTTGCTCTCTGATCAATATCACCATCTCTTACAAGTCAAGGGCTTGTTCTAGCCCAAAGGCATCAATGTCACGTACACATTTTACATGCATCTATCTGTCTCCAGTATCTATGGCAGCGTCCCTACAGATCTTAAAACCATGATAACTCACTAATGACCAGTTGCTGTCTTTGGTTGGTGATAGTAACTGACTCAGTGCTGATGCATTTTCTCCCTTTCACTTGCATGTGTCCTAGTTCAGATAACCCAGGATGACAAATGAATCAAACAGCACTGTATCCAAACAATAATGGAAACCTTGGCCAGAGAATGCCTTGACAAACATAGTTTGCCTCAGTAGAAGCACAGCAGATAGGTTTTAAATTAGCCTGCGAAAACAAAGAAAGAAGGTAAAAAGTGTGAGTAGGAACCACGAAGCTTTACTCACTGGAGTTTTACTCATTGAAAACTCGCTGGAGAAAGGCCACCCATCTTCAGTCAGGTAAAAGCTGATAGTTTATATAATTAACAAATTTGTCCAAGCATCCAATGGGAAAAGTTCACACTGTCAGGTCATATATACACTGTAGCACTTGTAAAGGCAGAGATGGATGGTAAACAACAGTGTAGGTGGTTGTTTAGATCAAGCATCAATTACTGGTCCACCAACAGGCTGTAGCCACGCATGTGTCATAATAAATAACTCTGCATAAATAGATCAAGTTTTGCCCTCATCATCTGTAAGGCAACCTGCTGAAGACTGTGAGAATATGTATGTTAATATATACCTTCTGAATGTGTATATGTGTGTGTGTGTGTGTGTGTGTGTGTGTGCACCCTTTGTTATACCTGTAGCATTTAAATCATGACAAAACCAATATGCCTAGCAGAGTCTGTATCTCTCAGTATTAATGTTGCACTGGTTTAATAATGTGAACATTAACACAGAGAAGACAGTTAGTCCACTCCCAGAGCTCGGAGCTGTCTTTCAATCTCGTCGTCAGAGATGGTGGCTTGTTTGGAGGACGAGGCTGCACTAGGGATGCTCTTTCCTGCAGCTGGAGCTCTCACCATCTGGATGTGCACACATGGGTAGAAAACACCCATTAGCAAACACACTCAATTCAAACTTTGTTCACATTTAAAATCACAACATTTGCCTGCTGCTGCTAATTGTCTAATCAATTATTGTCAAAAATGTTTATTAACTATTAACTACATTAAATAATTCAAACTGCATTAAGTAATGTTTGATGTCTCTTTAAATTACTATCGTCTACCTTGGTTTCAGTTAAACAGGCCTTTTTTCCCCAGCATCAATAATCTTTCCTTTGCAAAACAAGTTATCACAATTTCTTTAATGTATAGATTTCCAAGTTTGTGGTTTATGGCCAATTACTATCAGTGCTGCAAGCTTCGTTAGGCCTTTTATCTGGTGTTATACAACAATCTTGGATTCAGTGCCTAATTAAATAAATGAAGATCTCAATTCAAACTTATTAAATAGTCTGATGGCTGACTGCTCTACCCCCTGAGCCACAGCTGCACACACACACAGTTTATGATTCTTGTGACCTCCTTTAAGTTTTAGGGTTGAATGAGAAAGCCAGTGTTGCAGGTTTTTATAAACCCTGCCTGTTTCGTTTCTCTCCAGCTGTGAGCTTGTTTATAGGACAATTTGAGACTTTCCACACTGTGTTATGAGAGGTAATAACTCATGGAGCCCCGCAGGGGGAGACAGTCACACAGCAGATGGTCAGCCTGGCAGTTATATAGACTGCAGTATTCAGAGCTAGAAGAGCTGAAGGCTAGCCCCACCATGTGGCAGCTGGAATGCATTTTAACAGTGGAGTTAAACATGTGGAGCACTTTTGTTCACTCCATTCTGCTTGTCCATGAAGACAAGTTACATCTGTGGTACAATTTAATGCTTTCACTTTTTGAATAGTGAAAACACTTCAATAGATAGAAACAAATGAAACTGGTATTGTCAATGGGCTTAAAGAGTGTTGTCCCAGTAAACAGTTTAAAATTAAGGTATGTACAATCTACAGTATCAGGTTAGTGGCAGCTCGTTTCTCATTTGGAATGTCTTACCTTTCCTGAGATCTCAATGCCAATCTCATCCAGAACCTGGTTGACAATGTCCTGAGATTCCTCTTCATCTCCAGACTCCTCAAAGATGTCATCCAAAGTGTCGTTGACTGGACGGACAGTGAAAGAGGGAGGGAGGCGACAGGGGACAAATGGATCAATTAGAAGCAAGTCAACATACTGATTTTCAGTCGCAACCTGGACTTGAGAGTGAGATAGATTTAGCAAGTAAATATATGTTTGTGTGGACACCTGTTTAAAATGATTATTTATGGTTATTCATTATTGCTCTCATCATAACAGACTGCAACATGTCACTCCTCACATCGGTAACATATATCCTGACAATGTGGTGTTAGCCTCTAAATACCATACCTCCCTGTGTGTGAATGTGTGTTTTGTGTATCCTTACTCATGTCCTCGGTCATGCCCATCTTCATGTTCTCCTTCTGGAAGTCCTGCATTGTCTTCAGGGTCTTCTGTGGATCCATTTTTTTATTCACTGCTTGCATTGTCTGTTGATATTATTATACAAAGGTTAAGTAAATCTGATTCCAGAGGACGTCTGCCCTCATTATACATCAGTGTGCCAAGGAAATATCAGCTTGGTTGAAACAGGGCTCTAGAAAACTTGCTATGCAGCTTTGTGTGAAGGATCAGCACAAATGTGGCCTACTTTCACAACTGAGCCTGACACAACAGATAACATACAGATAGGTGACAAATGACAGGAAAGCCCTGAAGAAATGAGCGGGCTCTTTAACAGTGCAACCCATCCACAGGGCACAAGGGGCCACCGAATGGTCTGATGAGGATGAACATGATGTGAATCATATGCCGTGGCCTGAGGCACCAGATCTCCATCCAGCTGAACAGGTGGGAGATTTTGGAGCGACGTGTTAGACAGCATCTCCACCACCATCATCAAAACACCACAGGAGGGAAAATGTTTTGGAAGAATGGTGTTCATCCCTCCAGTAGAGTTCAGAGACTTGGAGAGTCAATGCCAAGGTGCACTGAAGCTGTTCTGGAGGCATCTCGCTAAGATATTTTATGCTGGCTTTTCCTTTCATTTGTCACCCATCTGTATATCCTTGTCTCTGTTTTACTGTACTGGTCCAAATCATGTTGGCTTACAGCATCCAATAATGTGGGAGGAAAGTGCTGCACTTATTATTGAATAAACTTAACTTAATGTGACTTTTTTTCTACAAGAGTTGTATGTGTGCACATCTTTGTATAAAAAGAAAGTCTGACATAAAACAATTAGCACGTTCTCTCTCTGTCTCACAAACACAGTCACACACCCACCTCATCACACTCCATTAAACTGAAGCCTAATTATATTTGACCTGTCTGTGTTTGCTAAGTCTGACTCTGTTTAGTACATCGCTCCTGGCCAATTACTACCTTTCACACTTCATTAACAATCATGCTGCAAGAATTGGCTTTCAACATAAACACACTCCACATTAATACTTTAATTACAACACTAAAATGCTGATAGAAGTAGACACTAAAACTAGCTCACGTTCAAAACTAACTTTTCTAAAAGTGAACTAAATATAGTGGATATCAAGAGTAAATGGCCATTTAAATATTAATCAAAGTAGGAGCAAACCTAAGCAATGAAGGAGCTGTCCGTCTTTAATTACACTAAATCTGTTTGTAAGGTATGCAAAACAACAAAAAAATACATGAATATGAAGACAATAATAATTTCAGTGGCCTGTTCTGGTCGTACACAGTGTGCAGGTATTACTTTTTACAAAAGCTGTCTTTTAACACATTCACTTTTTATTTTTTGCTTGTTGTTAATACAGCCCCCTTCTGCTTTCAAACAAAAGCTAACCTGCCATCTCAGCACATTAAAAATTTAAAAACCGGACCTCAGACCAGCAGAACTGAATGACAGGCTCCAGGACCTCACCTTGGCTGTAGTGGACATAGCACCAGCCATCTTCATTTGGGAGTTCATGACCTTAGTCTGCGTAGACATGGAGGTGACCTTCGAGCTGACGGCGTACGTCCGGTTCTTCTGCTTCCTCAGCTGGACCAGCTGTTTGGCGAGGATCTTACATGCCTCCCGGTTACCACTCTTTGCCATTTTCTTGATCTCTGCCTCCTGGAGAAGGAGAGAAGGAAGATCAGAATTTAACACCTAACCCTTAGAAGATTCTTTGTGTCTCAATTTTTCCTACTTAATGTTAATATTGTAAACATCACCTTAAACTTGCATACTATCTTTGCATACAAATATACCAAACAAATATTTATGAAAATAGTAAGAAAACATTTTATTTCCCACATGACAGAATGGTATGGAATGGCAGAAGATAAAGCAGGGGGAGCAGCCACTAATAGCTCCAAATATGCTGTAGCTATTTGGAACAAATCCATTGAGGCTGCTGAGGGTGCTCATTTCCCCTGGTTTCATGGGTTAAGTCAGTCATCTGCCTCACAGTAAAAATAAGCATTATATTTAGAGATAATGTCACTGTGTATAGGAATATACACTACAAGTAACAGAGGGATTAGAGCTAACCGTAACATAGTACAGATTAGCCACAGCATTTCAATCCAAAGTCATGCTTTTAGAGCTTCATTATGTCAGTGAGTGTCACCAGTTATTGATCTGTTTCAGCAACCACACATGCTTAAGCATGACAAAAGGCACATTGAGATCTGAAAGAATCAGGATGGAACCTTGTAGACGGTCATTATTTAGCAGAGAACCTCATTTTAGTAGCGTATCCATCCATACTGACTCTCACATAGTACAGTATGTCACATGCCTTCTTCTTCCTGCTGTATATCCATACACAGTATACTCATGGGTATGTGCATGCAGATTAAAACAATTCTGCCCACTCAGAAAATCTATTGTTTTGACTATGGTGAACATGATTCATATTTTTTTCTTGTGCACTTTACATTAGAAAAAGGGTACAAGTATGCATTTATACAAACACCATGAACTGATTCTAAATGTATCCACAATGCTCCCAGGAGACCATTGTGTATAGACAATAGTAAATACAGTCACATGGATCAGATGTTCCTCACTGGCAAGCAAATATGTGCATTTAGGTTTGGTAAACATCAGAAAACATGCTGCTGCCCACAGGAATACTGTGTGTGTGAGCATCCCAGGAGACAGTGGTGGAGCTCCAGGTTACAGAAAGCAGGCCTCTCAGCACTGCTGCACACAACAGCTTCTTGTGTGCACACTGAAGGCATCCTCTCCAGGAAACAACAGTCAATTATTAATGTTTTATAGTGCAAAAGCAACAGACGTTCCCCACTCAGCTCTGGCTCTGTCTCCAGCACACACACACACACACAAACAGCTGCATTAGTCTAGTCTCTCTCTATGTTTTCCTGCTTGTGAAGAGGGAAAAAAATTCAAATGAATGCCAATGCTGTGTGGAAAAAAGTCACACGGTGACAATAATAATGTCAACACTGCTGTCTTCTAGAGCATTATGAATGTATTAATGAGGAAAGCATGCACACAGTGGGGCTGCTACTGATGTGACTCTTATAATGTCTTATTTACTGCCCTGTCAGAAAATAGGAGGAGGGGGTGGAGGCGAGTGGTGGAGAGATAGTGCCTTCCTAGATATGAAGGAGTGCACTGCACAACTGGACGGCTGGAATTAATCTGGGTTGCTTGTTGTGGATTTTTATGTACAACAGATGAAACATGTGTGGAATTCTACAGCTGCTGATACAACCTTTAATCAGGTGGTTTTCTTTTTTATTCATTACTTTTTCAATGTCTTTTTGTTTCAAGAATCCAAAGTTCATCCTATTTGTTTTCTGCATAGTCTAAAACTGGCCTAACATAAAAAAAGACCTAATTAGATATTTTACTGACACAAGCTACTGAAACATGTTAAACAGAAAGAACTGAACTGTAAAGCAGCATCAACTCCAACTGTGATTAATAAAATATGGAATGCAAAGCTTCACTGCACTGTGAAAAGACTAACTGTGATATTAACACTTTTTACAGTCAAATTTAATGGAACCTGCAATATGGATGACCTCATTTCTTTTCCTTCTTTTTTTTACTGCAACACAGAGGACATTAGCAGAACAGGGAGGACAAACCAATGGATTCATGGCCTAATTTCCTGAATGTGGACCTTCAGGACATGTCTGTCTTTTATTTTTGCCCGCTTTCTTTCTTAGAAAATGAAGAGCTTGACTTTAAAAGTACTTTGACTTTCAGTGGATAACCGCTGCGCTGTGCCGTTGTTATGCTGCACTCCATTTACCTCGGAGGTCGGAGCTGGGAATGATGTCACACCCGAGTTAACTGCGTTCCAGAATGCCAAGTCGAAAAATCAACACAGACGGGGTTTGAGGTGGTTAGCCACTTTTAACAATACTAGTTTATAACAACGCATTACGAGGTGTCAGCACATACAAACATTGTGGCAATAATCCATCAGACAAAGGTTGGATAGTACTGGTTGTCCGACTGGTACGGTAAGACAAATGAGACACAAGTGCTAATAAACGGTATATTTTGCGTGGTGTAGCCATCTTGGATTTTAAAGTCAGGGATGGTGTATTTCCTCCGACTTTCCGAGAAGGAATTCCTTCTTCAATGGGCGTTGCAGCTGAAAATTCCAACTTGGAAATTCCGACTTCCAACTTCAAAAGCAACGCAGCATTATGCTGTGTGCATGTGAATGTGTGAGCGTGTACATGCAGTCACAGTGAAAGTCTGCAAGGTGGAGGGCAACGAGCATGATGATGGTAAACTGCAGATATAGGTCATTTCCTCTTTTTTTTGGAAAGTATCTTTTATTCAGAACGCTCAAGAGAAAACAAGACTAATTAGCAGAAAGTATTAATGAGGAATTAAAATGTGGTTCCCCAGGGGATGTAATTATGTCCTGTATGATATTTACTTAACACAACAGAGGGGAGAGGACACAGGCAGCTTCTTTCATCTTTCAGAAAGGAGGAAGCATTTGCCTGTGAATGTAGTCTTATTGTGTTTTCCTGTGAATGTGTGCGACAGTGCATTCTTACTTGCCTGAAGCACAGTCACACTTATCAGATCATTCCTATCTATTGCTTTACACCCATTAAACAATGAGGCTGAATCCCAGATTGTAGGAAGTGGATGTACAGCAATATGCATCTCTCTAGCTGTGTGTGTGTGTGTGTGTGTGTGTGTGTGTTGGGAGAGCACAAGGATATTAATTAAGCATTGATGCAATAAGTAGAAATATAAGGAAATGCATGGCATAGAAATATTTTGTTTCCCAAACTCTTTGTGTCTTGTGTGTGTGTGTGTGTGTGTGTGTGTGTGTGTGTGTCCCACCATTTGCTTCTCTTGTTTCTCCAGTGCTGCTCTGTCCCTGGTGATCTGTCTCTGAGTGCCACGCAACTCCTTGGACTGTTCCTTGATTATGTCTTTTGAGAGAGAAAGAGACAGACAAAGAGAGAGAGAGGAAAAGAAAAAGATCAGTCCATACTTTGTAAAATCGACAATACTTGTATTCACATAACCCAACAACCTTTTGTTCCAGATACTGAAAAGACAAAGTGCAAATACACACTGCTGAATTTACATAATTATATGCATTGGACTTCACATCACTCTTTTGACAGGAACCTAAAAACAGTGGCATCTTCCCATTAATGGTTTAATGGCAAACCACCCTCTAAGGCACCTCTTTAAGGTGTGATACAGTGGTGAAAAGATGAACTGAAACATCTGTAAACATGATGACATTTTCAATTTGGACACCACTACAGGACGAAGTCTAGGTCAGCTACATGGACGAAATCTAACAATTCTATTCAGTGCCTTAATAGTGAGTGTGCCTGAGTGTGTGCCCACTTGCACACGAGATACCGTGAGTAATCAGCAGCACGCTGAGAACACACTGCCAGCGGTGGAAGCATTTGGACAGCTTGCACCAATACAGAGTCAGCTCTAAATCAAACAACACAAACATCAAGTGTCACCATGTGAGACACCGTATGACCCTGAAGTCACACATTGATCCACAGCTACTGAGTGAGGGACGGGTAAAGCAAAAACACACACACAGAGTCAATTCAGAGGTGCTTCTGGATGTTAAGCACTACATAAAGTGACAATTCAAAATAAATCCAGAAATAAATTAATTCATAAAGTTAAGTAAGGTCAGCTTTATTTATGACAAATGGCAAATCTGGCATAAAGGTCTTTACAATCCGCACAGCATAACCCTTTAACATGGAAATAAAGGGGAGAAAAGCCTCATCAAAAGCAACAGTGTACAGATTCTCATGATAAACGATGGGTTGTTTGGAAAGACACAAAAGGTTTTGACACTATAGTGGTGAAAAAAAATGAATGAATCTCAGCAAACCTTGGTGTTTGTCTTTGTTTACTGGTAATTTGCTGCTGTAACAACTTAATTTCCCTGGTGAGATTAACAGAGTTCTCTGTCGATGAAACACTGAATAATATATTTCTAAATCCCAATTCAGCTCTGTATTTTTAAGATGCTATATAACTAAAATATATTTTAGAAAAGGGTGAAACACTGCCAAAATTAAATACCCATTCTTTGTGAAAAGTTCAGCAATCACATCATTCGTGAGAACTACGTATGTATACGTATAAGTTGACGTACCGTCAACGTTTCAAAGTGGGAGGGATGTCATCCTACAAATATGTGTGATCTAACCCCCCCCCCCTTCATTCGCCAAATAAACAGAAACCATTTAGACCACCCAACAATGAAAAAACTATGTCCAGAAGACGACAGATCAGAGAAATTAACAACACAAGAAGATGGAGGACGGCCAAATATGTCAGATGAGAGGATTTGACAGCGACTTGGCATGAAGAGTAAAGTAGCACAGTAAGTACAGTATGCACATTATCTGTACGGGTGAAACTGGAATGACAATGATGGGAGGAGTAGGTAGGCGGTGCTGTGAAAAGATCTGAATTACCAACAGATGATATTTTTAAACATATATATATATATATCTATATATATATATAGATATATATATGCAATTCTCCACAAACACATGTTCGTGGTAGAGGAGGTGAGGTTCAGTCTGCCCTCCTTCTGGCAATCCAGCCCTACCAGTCAGCCTAATAAGTATTTGAAATAGAATAATTTATTCAAGAACTTTTATAAAATGAAAGGCCGAGCGTTTTCCTGTGTGACCTTGTAAGGCTTGATTACCTTGCCTGGAGAAGAGAAAGGGTCAAATTAATTGGCTTTTCTGATTTTTGACACCTGTGCATTGCTTATTAAAATTAACACATCCAACTATTGAGCGTTTCCCTTTCATTACATTTTTTTTAAACTCCATTTGTGATTATACTTTGGTTCATTTCATTCCCAGCAAGACAGATGCCTTACAGTCTATGTGTCTAACACAAATCTGCAAGTCATTTAATGTCTTTCTGAGAATGGCGATGTGGGACTTGGCACTAAGGTGGGGTAACCCTCCGATTCGTCTGAATAAACAATATTTAAGGTTTTAAAAAGTGAAAACAAATGATCCACTAATATCTATTTGACACAAACACCGGATTGATATAGATTTAATGATATATAGGACAAGTGTTTCTTTCCAGACATTACTTTACCTTGGCTCTAGTTTAGCAATACAGGCACCTTCTTCCTACTTGGGGCTAACAGACAGCTATCGATCAGTTTCAGCAGTAATGTTAAGTGGGAACTATACTAAACGACCCTTGTCTCACGCACAACCACCTACTGTTGATCAGAGTTAAGTACATTATATTCCAGCCATACACAAAAAACAGTTTCGCCGAAGCTACATTAAGTTCGCCAGCGCCAACACGCTGGTTTTAGACCTCAGACAACAGTGTGACTGTTGACTCAGCTACACCCAGAACAGGTTAAACAAGTCAGCGTTGAATGTGGATAAGCTACAGTGGCTAATTTAAAATGGAGCAACACATCACCCTGTACAAGAGGGCTAAAAACAAATTAGCTAGCTTTATTTTACACATGACAAACTTACCATCGACAGTCTTCTTCTTGAAAAGGGAAGAAGCCATGTCGCTGCTTTGTTAAAAAAAAAAAAAAAAAGTTAAATATCAAATATAAATCCTGTACTAATTTAGTGTGGGCTTTTCCTAACGTGAATTCGGTGTGTCAAACCGGCCGACGGGTCAATTTAGCAGCCTGTTTCCTGGTTGACTTTCTGTTGTCGGAGTTCCTCCCTCAGCTGACTGACTCAACGGCTCCACGTGACGTCACCACGGGACTATTCTGCTGCCTTCACTTGTGCCCGTAAAATCTCCTTTTTTGAAATTACAGCATGTCTGGAACGTCAAAATACTAAAGAAACCATAAAAGTGTATATCCTTAGGAATGTGTGTGAATTAGCAGCTAACTGCGACAGTGTATTTCTGGATCTAAACATGGATGGAGTAACTTTTAAGAATAACCCAGGACCCATAAAACAATGGAACCCTGTTGTTGCTGCCGTTGCTTCATCAGTGACTGTATGTCCACAGTGCTTCTGTTATGATCGTATGATATTCAAACCAGTGAAAGCTGCTCTGGTGATTAATAAGGTAGTGACAAGTGCAGACACATCAGCATGAAAACTATAACAAAATAATATAACAACATTTGCTTAAATTTAAATTTATTGAGCCATAAGTCCACTGTCTACACTAGAAAAACATTTTATACAGTCTTTGAAAGCAGCATAAAGGCAGGGAAACGTGATATAAATGTTCATTGGCAATAAAAAATGTATTATATTTGCTATTAAGTAACAGAATGAAATCATGTTGGGCCACATATCATTTATTTATTGCAGGGATTTCTATCTTCATATTTACATTATATTTAATCCAACTCCCTGGTTGGTTTTCCCTCCTTATTAGTCTTATGTGTGTTTTTGCATGTGATGTATACATGCATATGATACCTACAACTTATCTAAGCATCTAAGCATGTAACACCACATGCATGTGTCATAGCACACAGATATGTAAACTACTTTAAGGAAATAATCCACAAAGAGAATTACTGTCTATAAAATCACACACCGCAGCTCCTTGTGGCATTATAAATTCTGCTCTTCATTTCACTCCTAGCCTTTTTATCCCCACAGGAGTGGTCTTCCATACGCTCCTGAGTGAATTCATATATGTGTGTTGTCTTATTTCATCCTGATGCTGAGAGCAACTTTATGTGGCGGTGGGACTCTTGAACCATAACCAACTCAATTTGGTGCATGTGTGTGAGAAAGAATTGTGTGTGTGTGTGTGTGTGTGTGTGTGTGTGTGTGTGTGTGTGCGTGTGTTGGGGGATGGGGTGGTGGTTAGCAGAGAGCATGTAAGGGATCTCAGCTAACAGATAGTGAGAAATGCCAAGTTATGGCCAGAGCAGAGGAGACACAGGTGACTTTGAGGAGAGGAGGATGGGTAGCCCTTAGCTGTTTTCTCTATCTCCAAGAATGTGTGTGTGCACAAACACTCACCTGTGTGCATCGGCATGCCGTCCTGAGGCATTGTACTTGTTAAAGGTTATTAGGGAACATGTTTGGCTCTAATCAGTGGAGGACTACAGGGACCCTCGCCTAAATGTCTCATCATCAGAGGGCCAAGTGGTGATAAATCTAGCCCCAAGTGCCCAGAGGGCCTGTAGGTACACTGCCAAGCCTGTACTATATGTCTTGAGCTTTTCAGCTGCAAAGTAACAGCCTGTACTGTACATCAACACTTGGGGATAAAATTTGGGCATATTCTTACAGTATAGCTAATAAGAATATCAGCATTGTAGAATTGATCACAACTACACAGTGAAAAGACTTGAACATGAGCATATTCTCATGACACACTTTAGTTGTATTTTTGTTGTTAACGTTAAAATCATCCTTTAAGGCGAAGATTTTTGTGTTAATGTTTCAGCGGCTTTTTAACACCCCCACCCCCAAATCTATGATCTAGCCAGAGGCAAGCAGACATGTAATGTTAAGGCACTAACTACAGAGTGTATGGATACACACACCAGAAAGACGTTCATGTGTGAAATGAGATCTCCGCACAATCAGTGGGAGTTGTAGCCATAAAGCACATCAGGCTTTTCAGCTTTAAGGTATCATTGAACAAATCGCACAAATCTTTTCACTTGATGACTGTGGCTGCATTCTGGTAACAACTGTGTGTCTTTTTTTCTTCTTCACAGATGGACATTCAAAGATGAAACTGAGTTTTGGGTCCAGCTGTGAGAGGTCTTTCTTTTTTCGGAGCAGAGAATGACAGAAAATGACAGTAACAAATAACACTACACTGATTTTTTTTATTCCTAAAAACACCCCAAAATTTTATCAGTTCTGTTACCTTTTATTCTTGCAACCTTAATAAACTGTAATTTAGACACAAATGAATTCAGTAACACAAAAACTCTCATTTGAAAAAGCTGCAAATAACATTTACTGTATTTAGCTCGAAAATTGTAGAATGTCTAATTACAAATCAGAACATTTTTTTCACTCAAGACAGAGAGACAATCCTGACTTCATGCTGTCATCTCATTTTTACACTAACAGAAGGCCAGCATCTGCCGCACATGGAAGCAGAACTATCTGCTATTTTTTTCTCTCTCTTTTTTTTTGTCATTTGCAATAAAATTTCAACAAACCTCCCTCAGGCCTCCTCAGGGTGTGTGTCTCATTCCCATATTTATCAAGAATAAATCCAAAATGATAATAGCATGTAAGATATGACTGTATGCTGCATTCTTCCTATTGCCCCCTGACATATAACTAGGTTGAAATATGTCTGTATGCTAACACAGAGATACAACGGGCTGTGATGGGAGGCGAAGGATTTCAACAGTACTCCTTCTCTCTGATGGATGGAGACTTCACTGCTACCCAGCTGGAGAAAGCTAGATAGAAAGAGGCAGGGAGGACACAGTGAGTACCAATGGGATAGGAAAACAAAGGAGAAGACAGGGTGAAATCAAAGAAAAGAATAGAGGAATGAATCAGTGTAACAGATAAAGGCGAGCTGCAGAGAGAAGGTGCAATTTACAGGGTATTCAAAAAGTCAGGAAAACCTTTTGCTAAACAGAAACCAAAGATCAGAGATGAGGTCAGACCCATTGCCATAAGTGGTTAATTCTGTCCATTTATTAAAAAAAAAAATAGTTTAAAAAAAGTATTTTATTAAATACACTGATCTAAAGTTAGATGAGAAAATGATATAATGTCTTGAAATGATGATATTATATCTTGTATTTTTCTGTTAACATGACATTTTGATCAATTTCCAAACAAAATACCTACTGGAGAGGAATTAGAACATATGGAAGACAGCAGGTGACTGGGAGAGTGGGAAGAGACAGAAGGATGGTAGGAAGCAGGGTGAGAGCAGCAGGGGAGACAGAGGGCAGGGAGTTTGGGATGGTCTAATAAATCGACTGAGTGACTCCACTCATTTCTGCCCGTGGGACAAATCTACACTCACCAGCAGTGTAGCATCAGGGAATTGTGGGTAATGAGAGATTATTCTTCCCTGTAGTGTTTGCACATCATCATTGCCACCCCCAACCTCACCAGCCTCCCACAAGGCACACACACACACAAGCAGGCAGATTTTGCATTTAAATGCAGTTGTGGAATTATGAGCTCTTAAAGACGTACACACACAGAGAGACGCAAATCATGCAAGCATGCTGCTGTTGGTTTTGTGAGTAAGGTCAAACAGTAAGGTGTTATTCAAATCTGCTGCTGTTGCCAAACTTGGATGTCACACTCAGTGAGGCACAAACACATGTACGGCTCAATGACATCCTCTTTTATCCACAGGTCCTTTTTGCCTGAGGAGGCCAATCTGTCTGGGAGTAGATCCTACATGCATCAAACCAGAACCTGTGTTTGCCCTTTCTCCCTCTCTTCTGTTTCTGCAGCCTGTGGTCTTCTTCGCCCTAGGGCCAGGTTGTGACCACTTGAAGTAGGCTGGTGGTCCCAGCAGACGCTGAGGCTCAGACATGCCATGAGCAGGAGGGAATTAGAGTCATTAGAACTGGAAGGGCGACAGAGGACGAGTCCTTCGCTCTGCAAAGTAAATTTAAGAAGAAAACAGACAAAGTGAGAGGATGTACTATGTCAGTCAGTCCACTGAGAAACATATATCCAATATGTAGTGCATGGATGTATACATACAGATGATATATAGTATTTATACAAAGAGTATATGTTGTGTATGGCCATTACACATGTGAATAATATGTTTAAACTGAATATGTTTTATATACATAAGTTAAAACATGTGAACCTTTGGAATCTGTGCTGGACAGGTCAATGTAATATGTGATGAGAAGAAGACAGGTGTGTAAAGTCAGTTTGTCTTTTGAGAATAATCAAGCTGGAAAAGCACAGAATGGCCTAAGGCTAGCAGTTTTAAACCAATGGTTTCAATTTTGTTTTTGGTGTTGTGTATTCGAGAATTAAGTGTTAAAATAAGATAGGCATGTACTTGCAAAGTGCGAGAGAGAATAGATAAGACTCGGCCAGAAAGATTGAAACAAAAGGGAATATAAAACAGTTCTGTGTTCTTTTCAATAGTATGTTTTCAGTTTAGCATATTTACTTTATCATCCATCCATCCATCCATATATTATCTATAAAGTTTCACATTTTAAAGCAATAACCAGTGTTTTGTAAAGGTGGAAACTGATCAAATTACCAAGAAATGAGGTGCCCCAAAATAGGCAACTGGCCCGGTTCATCACGGCTGCTCAAGGTGCTAGCACAGTAAAATAATCTCCCTGTGTCTCCCTTTCTTCAGTGGTTTATAACATTTTTTTTTTTTTAAATCATCCTGTTTCTTATCTTTGCTGGAGAGCGTTTTACTATTGTCACACATAATATGAGTCAGTCTGCATTCTTCCCCGTGTTACTGTTTAAAACCAGATAGCAAAATTTATCTCTGTAAAGTAATAGAGCAAAATGGTGCATGCTTAACTTCACACACATCCAAATTATAAATTCAAATGTCTTGCGTAAAGGGCACACAGTTTCAAATTGCTGTACATTTTAAGGTTTAACACAGAAATCCATGTCCAGCTTTTGTTTAAAAGAAAATATTTCCCAGTCTGACCCTCTAAGAAAGAGCCGCATCCATCAGATGGATTACCCTCCATATACATTAGCCTGTCTTTGAGCTGCCATTATTCCATTAACTTCAGCCCGGGCAGTTTCCATTATCTTTACACATGCAGAATGTTGAGCTAAAGCTGGAGCAATTATCTGCTTTTTAAGCAAGGTCAGCCTGGTGACCTGAGGGAACTGAGTATCCGCTGGTCACTGTATTAACAGTCAGACATTACGCTATGGGGACAGTCGGTCAAACACACTGTGAGAGAAGTACTTGTCATTGTCTGCTCTTTGCAATTAAAACTCATTTCCATTTACAAAATGTACAATAGTGGTTAGAACAATTGAAACTGAATACGTGAGATGACTGAGATAATGAAGAGGCAAATGCATGTCGCTTTGTTCAACAAAAAAGCCTTTGACAGGGTTTTTTTCCTTAGTTTAACAGGAAAATTCCATTTCCATTAACTCACAAATGACTGTCTTTTGTTCATTAGAGTGTTACCACAGTGCAGATGATCCGACCATGTTGTTTTCTGTCTCATTTGTACTGAATTATACATCAAGACTATGTTCTAGATTTTAAGTTTTGATGAGGCATATCTTGTATGTACAGTACGAGTTACCTGCAGAATATGACAATGAATAAAATTCCACGCATACTGCATCATTCCATGGACTTGGAGTTTTACTAATGATTCTTCAATTAGACTTAAATGCTTGCACTTCTCCCCCACCTCTAACAGACACTATGAAGAGGATTTAGCTACTGTAAGAGGATACAGCATTACTAAAACAGGGACAGGGAAATACCCACCTTGTATGCATAGCCAGACACATACTGTGTGTGTATGTGTGAATTAAGACAGAAGAATTATCTAGTAATATAACATTTCAGTAACTGGCAGATAGTTGCTCTTCATGTACATTTTCTTTGACCGAAAGTGATAATTCCACCAATTTTACATATCAAAGTCTGTTTACAGACCAAACGAAGTCTGTTAACACTTACAAACTTATAAACACTTACAACTTTGTAAATACTAATAATAATAATAATAATTGATCATCATCATTGTCATCATCATCATCATCTATGAGTATGGGGTTAAAAAGTGACCTCTGCAGCCTCATCTCTGACTGAGGGTTGTGGATCGGGACTACATAAGCTGCCACTACAATAACACACCCAAACTGTTGGCAGACGAGATGTATTATGGGTAATGTAGGAACCAGTTTCTGAAAAGTTAGAAGAATGTGTTAAGTAAAAGAAAACAATATCTCTCTAATTATATAAAAGGTTTCCATTGTGAGTCTGACAGTGTTGTATAATTGTAATGATAAACTGGTGGAGTATATCAAAGGTAGATAGTCAAAATTCAGTGTATGACAGTAAATATTAAATGGGTGGTGGTATACACTAAATAGTCTGACTACCTTTAAACACTATACTGTTGCCTAAATGTTGATTTGTAGAATTAATCACTATTATTAGCACCTTCAGCTCAGATACACCTGATTGTGCACAGCAGCCTTGTGCATCTTGTTCACCCTCATCATTGCCATGTCATCACTATCACCATCATCTTCAGCTCATCCAGAGAGTCAACCAGGGCAGGTGTGTTTTCCTAGAATCTCTCTAGGGCAAAAGAATGATAGCGACTGCACCACAAAACTCATGATGCTGCAGTCTGATTAATGTGAAATATTATCATCAGCAGCACTCAGCGTTATCTCACACCTGCCTCATCAGGAGCGCACTGTAAGGATCTCTTAATTAGACAAAAAATTCATTTGGTACAATACTGCACCTATTGGTGAAGAAGACTTTGACTAAATCATTGTCCATTACTGGTTTAACATTAAAAAAAATTTAAAAATCTACTTTTATCTCTGAGACACATTTCTAGGACACAGCACTTGTGACCTTTTTTTTTTTTTTTTTTGGTTTGCTGGGATGTATTCCCAAAACATCATCCCTCCCTGAGATGGTGGTTTCTCTCAAGCATGTTTGTGATCTAAGGGAAGTTTGTTGAATATATGAAGTTTCTTTAGATCTAAAGCACTGGAACTGCCCCTAGTTCCTTAAGAGATACACTGTAGAGAAGGAAAAGCAAACAAGTCTCTAACTTCACTCTAATTTCTGTCCTTATTCTTCTTCTTCCCCTGTTTTCTCTCCTAATAATCATCTCTGTGCCTCATTAAGAAACAGAGGAGTGGAGGCACACAACCTGCTCCAGATGTTTGTTGCAAAAGCCCTGAGGTCCATCCGCATAAGAGAGGTCTTGTGTATCTGTCTGTTGTAATATGTGCAATCAAGTGTGCAGGATGGTGTGAATGTGTGCAGGAGCGTTTCGGTGACACCGCTATAAATCTGCACATCTGAAACATCCTGCTGTGTCTCCTGGCATCGCTCTAAGTGTTCTACTGCCCCACTTCTACAGCAGGCACAGACAGAGAGGGACAAGGTTTTCTCTGTGACAACACTAGATGGAGATGCAGACAAACTCTTTCATCATTGCATGATTTTATTATCTGTTCCTTTGTCTGCTGATATTTTCACACCGAGCAATCCATCAAGTCAAGATATGCAACTGGCAGTATTATTTGGTTGATTTATGGAGCTGATACAGGCTGTTTTAACATCTTTCCAGTCACTGTTTTGCACCTTTGTTTGTAAAGTACAGTATATAGTTTTTCATATTGCTCATTCATTGTGGAATTAATCACTCTAACTGCTGACTGAGTGGTCCACCGTTATTATCCAAAGTGATTGTTGCAATGGAACGCATCAAACATGGCAGCAACAGCGTGCATGACTGGTCTGGGAAATAAATAATAAATCTCCTTGTTGTCTTTCCTAAAAACGTTCTGATCATCTTTCATCAGTGCACACCGATGAAAGATGGGAATGAGAATAGAAAACAGAAAAATGAAAAAGGCTTCAGATCCACATTAGTTGTTAAAAAAAAATTATCGTTGCTCTTTAGAATGCCTGTTGAATCCTACCCCACTAAACATGTTCCGTCTCAGGATATTTATCTTAATGCACAGCCCATACACATTTCAAAAGAAGCAACACTTGTTCTTGAGTTGAATGTTAAGTAGCTGGTTAATCTGCAGGTGAAATTAGATTTGGTAGTGAGACACAGTACATTGCAATTGGTGCACTGAACACTGACAAAAAGTAAACACAGGACACTACTGTATGTGTCTTTGTAGCAGCCATGGAAAATGCTGGTAAGCAAGTGGCACGCTGCTCTGTGATGCTGTACATATAGGGCTTTGAGCTAAATGCTTACATGAGCATGTTCACATTGTTAATGGTGCTGTTTAGTGGATATACTGCTTATCTTTATCAGCATCTTATTTTTATTTATTTTTCAGAAAACATGGCAACACAAGTGTGACACCACCATCCCAGTCCTTCAGTACTACAAATGATACAGGTTTGCAGTGCCTTCACCCTGGCAACCTGCCACAAGATACTCTTTACATCAGGACAAATCAGCAGCAGTGTCAAATAAATAATGGACATGTTTTGAAATCATTTGATCAGTTTACTGCTGAAATCAATTTGCCTTCGACAGGTTTTTGTTTTGTTAAATTCAGACATGTGTTCAGTAAATTATGCTTATATTAGTGTTAGTGATCTAAATTCAGTTTAATAAAAATCAACATCTACTGTACAACTTCAGACCATTTGCATCTACCAAGAATGACACAGGGTGTCTTCTGTGTGACTTAAGTCTTCAGGGACCAAGTGACGATTTAAATCGTACTGACGTCACCAACAGGTGGCAGCAAAAGGCTCAGCTCAGTCAGTCAGTGAGGGAGAAGTGATAATTAATAGTCAGGGTAGAAATGGCAGTAATCCTTGTAGCTCCCTGTAGCTCAGGAAAATTAAAGATTAATTACGGTTGTGCCAGATTTGTGTTCCTGGCAGTGTGGAGAAGTTTTTGAAACAACATGTTGACGTTCATGTTAGAAAATAAAATTTATATTGTAATGACTGAATAGTTAGCTGAATAAAAAATGATTTTTCCCCTAATAATTTTAAAATGTGTCTGTTTGGTGTGGTTCTGGGTAATGGAGACGTGGAGTCTTGGCTGTAGTATTTCTAAAATCCTGCCTATTGTGCTGTAACACAGTCCTGATCTGAACGAGATGTTATGTAGCAATATACCATGCCTATTTTAACCCTTTACAGTGTTGATGCTGTATTTAACATCACAGCGACATGCAGGCCCTTCCCCGATGGGCGTGCGTAAATGGCACTAGCCCGCTCTGAGTACAACTCCCCTAAAAAACAGAAAAAGAGGAAATGAACGCTCGCCCAATCAGAATTGTTCCAAAACTTGTCAGCGAAGTTTTTCTCCCCCTCCGGATACAGCGTGTGTGTCTCATACCGTTTTGATCCATTTGTGTCGCTGGTGGTTCTGCTGGAACGCACAGCGGGAGTCGCATTGTCTGTATGCAAACTGGACGACATGGCCATTGTATGCGTTTGGGCATATATGGAGTCACCGATAGCTCGGAGGATACAGCCTGTCTGAAGTCTAAGGAAGAGACGTCGTCGGTTGTGTTCTGTGTGTCTCTGTCCTCCGACTTTCTCTAAGCTCTCTGCTCTGTCGCTATGAGTTGCCTGGATGTGATGTACCACCAAAGCTATGGAGCGCACTACCTCCCTGCAGCGACGTACTATAACCACCATCAGCAGCAACAACAGGTAGGAAACTCTTCATTTAACTTTTGTAGTTTCGAAGGATTATTGGCAGAAAATAAGATAATACCTTGAATGATATTTGTGTACATTTGAGAAGAATAATTTACTTTCACAAGGGCTCATTTGATCGAGGATGTGAAGGAAACGCGTTATGTATTTCGCAACCTGACTGATACCAGAAATGATTTATTAATCTAACAAAAGTTTAAGTTAAGTACCCAAGCACAACCAGAAAAAACGGGACCTGGTCGCAAGCCCTAAAATCAAAGCTAATGTAAAATGTCCTTTATGAATAATCACTTATAACAAAAAGTTTATTCCTGACTGGTGTCTCTTCAACACACCACTTGAAAATGTCTTAGTCTCATTCACACAACTCTTAACTTTAGTTGAAGTTTCAAACGATTAAATTCCAGCCTGGGATTGGGTATTCACCTCAGGTCAAGCGTAATGGCACGGAGCTATTAATCCTGCAGTCAAATAGTGATGTAATGACAGCCAGTCAGTCACCCAGGAATGTGGATGAGGCACACTGAGCTATACAAATAGCTGGAATGCACTATGGGGGAAAAAGAAACTAACTTTCACACAGCTCCCATATAATATTATTGCTAACATGTAATGGTGAAGAGTAAATATGATATGTGATTTAATTAAATGATTTGTTTGTTTATTTATGTGTATAGTATTAAGATTCTGTACAATATTTTGTCTATAAAATAAACAGAAATCAACTGCACTCCAAACAGTGCTTATGCTCATTTAAAATGTCAGTTCTTTGCAGTTCTGTTTGAGTGTAGTTTATTACTGTTTGGATATGTTATTTACTCTCTCTGTGTCTGTTCTTCCAGAGGAAGCTGAGTGTTTACAGTAAGATGCAGGGGTGTATGGAGCAGCAGCAACAAGGAGGAAGAAGAAGGATGCTAACCAGGGACCAGGGTCCTCAGCAGGCTTCTGGAAGCGAGTTAAATCACAGATCAACATCTGATGCTGATATGAAAGATGGCACTCAACCAGCAGAGACAGAATACTTGAGCTCCCGATGCGTTTTGTTCACGTATTTTCAAGGCGACATCGGGGATGTTGTAGATGAGCATTTCACGCGGGCTCTCAAACAGACAGGCACCTTCAACAGTGAAACCAGGCTGCTCAGAGTGACTCAGTCATCTGCTTCAGAGACTGCCAGCTTATGGAAAGGTGAGAGGAGCAATAAATCTGAAATAATATCTAAACAGTAATATGCATAATGGTGTGGTTACATTACCCTGGGGGTTTGTAAAGCATTTAAATTACTGAACAAAGTAAAACCATGTAGCAGAGTGTTAGTCTTTCTGATGTTTGTCTCAGATGGCGGGTCTCTCTCTGAGGGTCAGAGCAGCTCAGTTTGGAGCAGCACCTATCCATCACACACTGGTTCCTGCCTCCCATCTGTCTCGGCTCCAGTCCACCCAGACTTTTCCCACAGCCCTGTTTCCTTCAACCACCCCGACGGAGCTCTGTGGGCCGGCCATGTGCTCTCCCAGGCCAGTTTACCACCTCCAACTACCCTCCCAGACAGCTGGACCTACAGCCTGAGCCCCCAGGGCATGAGTGGATATCACAATGTCCATGACATCTACCATCCTCACCCACACATCCATTCCCGGCACCACCACCCAGTGCTCCATTCATGCCCAACCCACAGTCCCTCACTGGATTCCAGGTTTAATCCTCTGCTACTGCCTGGTGTTAGGAACCAGGGCCAGCCTGCTGCCAGCACAGGGAGTTCCCCAAACAGTGAGGGGGTGAGGACGGAGATGGATCCCAGCAGCAACAGCCCTGTCACCTGGACCCCCTCAGCCTTACATGGATCTTTGGAGGTGTATGACTCAGGTAGATACTGCAAAGCAGGACAGTTATGAGGAATTTGTCAGACTTCATATATAATATAACGTGCA
>NW_018128026.1:41715-48422 GCF_001952655.1 Monopterus albus | reverse complement strand
CACTTGATCAGACCAAAGCAAAGACATCAGTTTGGTTCTAGGAGATGTACTTACAAAAGCATGGAAAATCAGAACCTACAACCTTGCAAAAAGAACCTACTGTGTGGCTTTATCAATGTATTACTGCAGCATCAGCACAGTGCTGTAAAATTTAGTCATAGAATGCTAAATGTCCTGCACTGTCCTCACAACTTTTTATGGAGATGAACTCAGGCTTTGGACTTAAATGACAATGAGCTGATGCTTTGGCTGCAGGTCAAGGCCTTTGAAGACTGATTAAACCAGACTACTAGCTTTACCAGTGGGGGGCCTCTTCTTCTCCATCAGCACAAAACACTATTTCCTTTGGATGCAATGTGAGACCAAGAGGTTCTGTTTCAAGAGCTTGATTTTGATCCACATTTTGTTTTGTACACTAAAAGTTTGCTGATGACTGTAAATGCGTGTGTGTGTGTGTGTGTGTGTGTGTGTGGCTACAGTTTTGCCATAATAAGTTGCTGTTTGCTGGATGAGTGCTAATGTCACTTTGAGTTTTTTTTTTTTTTTTGCTTTTGTGAAAAGTGTAATATAAATATTGGTACAGTATGTTTAAGTAATAAATTTGTCCAACTGTATCTGTAAATGAAGGTTCTTCCACCAGCACTGCTTTAATTAAATCCCAAAATATGCATGGAAAACCAGCACAATATACATTTCCAGCTATATTCTTTACTGGGCAGATCACTGAAAATTATATTCTTCTTATTCTTGGCTACTAATTCAAAGAAACTTTGCTCCTAAGAGACAGTGACTTAAAAATAAAGATACTCAATGAAATGGTTGATCCTGTACTCAGCAGCTGTGTATTCGCTATAAATTATGCTAAGCAACATATTATATAGAGCTCAAAGGAGCTGAACTGCAGTAGCAAGTGAAGTGGTTTGCATTCCACAGATGGTTATTATAAGATACAAGATACAATGACAGGTCTGTTTGTCACCACACAAACATGCATGCAAAACATTCACAAAATACCAGACTGGCAAACAGACCAAAGAATGCATTTCCTGTCTGGGCAGGAAGTTTGGTGGACAGCAGCCTACACACACACACACACACACACACACACACACACAGAGACACATTCTAGGTACCACAGTTCAAGTTTGAGAAAAAAGTCAGCTGTTTGACTGATTATGAGTGTACAATAGTATAAATTCTGAAAAGAAGGCCACTCGAAATACATATTCCTGCATCAGTGGTGCCAAGAACAGCCTTATTCAGACAAATCCCTACATAATCAACAGCTGGTCATGCTTGTGTGTGTGTGTAGTGAGTGGTTGAACCAGGTGGTATGATCAGCAGTAGCAACCCACTAACATTCCATCCTCCTCTCCCATGTGTTTCATTCTTCATACTTGCCAGCAGGACTTCAGATCTGGACATCAGCAGCAGTATTTCTATTCAAAGTTTCAACAAGTTATGATGCATTGAAGTGAAATACCTGAGTACAAAAAGGCTAATTTAACACTGGGAACTGATGATATTCACTATCAATTCCTTGTCCAGTTTGGCTGGATTTCACTTCAGATTTTAATAACATGAGTTCACTTTACTCACACGTCTTTTTCTATGGGCCTATATTTTTATATACATGTGTTTTTCCTATTTTAATATGTCAAAACATCCTCAATGAAAAAGGTCCATTACAAATGCCTGATGTCAGTTTTATCATGAGCATAGTTACATTTGTTGTACACGTGGAGGTTTACTGTCATGTTTGCTATGTTTGGTTTCATTTCAGGATGAAACTAGTAGGCTATAATTTGTATGTAAAAGGGATGTATTCATTTATTCATTCACCTCTGAGTCTTGCTATTTGTTTGAGATGATAAAAAGCTGATTTATTTCTGGCCTTCATGTGACTGGTGAAGCTCAGGTCTGAGTCAATCATGACACCAAGATTTCTAACTTTTTTTGCCTTTATAGCTCTAGAATTAACCAGAGCAAAAAGATTTGTCCTTTCTTTCTTGTTTCCAAAAACAATAACTTCAGTTTTGTCTTTGTTTAACTGAAAGAAATTTGATTGTCTCCAGATACTGACTTGCTCTAAGCACTGACAGAGAGAGCCCAAAGTTCCCTTTTCCACCGCCTGGTACCGGCTCAACTCATCTCGACTTGCCTTATTTGTGTTCCTATCAGTCACATGTTGGGGATAGTAGCTGGTATCTGACATTATTTTTGGTATCACCTCAGTCGAGGTTCCAAGTGAGCAGAGGTGATACCAAATGGTGACGTGTAACCACTGCAGACTGGCAATTGGTCAGAAAAATCACATCACCAACGTGCAAGACGTCCTAGAACAAAGAAAGCACCATTTTCAAAAACAACGTTATTTAACATTAACTGCTACTTTTGTGTAGTTACTCTACTAACTAAAAAGAGCTGCATACTGAGAATGAAGAACAGCATACCTTCAGTGTCCTCCACTGTTACTGTGTCAGTTGCTCGCAACGTCATGGCAGTTTAATGTTGCTATGACAACCAGCTACACTGAGAGGGCACCATCTGCAGTGGAAAACCAATGACCTGGTACCAAAAGCGAGTAGCGTTGAGTCAAGTTGAGTCGAGCTGGTACCAGGCAATGGAAAAAGAGCTTAAGGGACCATAGTCACATCAGGCCTCTGACCTTTCAAGAACTGACACAGGATCTTCAGGAAAGGATGAAGACAAAAAGTTTAGCAAAGACACTGAGGAAACAGCTACAGAAAACGGTGGAGAAAACAGAACTACTTTCCAGAAATATTCTTTGCTCTCTTCTCCTGTCCTCTCTCCTTTACTCTCCTCTTTTCGAGAGCTGCTAATTAGCATTAGCATGTAGCCTCTGCATCAGCATGTAGTGTACTTATATGCTAACAGGCATCCCACCGGCAGCCTCGGAGAATCACCACAGGCACTTCCACTGCAGGAAGAACACTAAAAATACAGAAACACAGACCTATAAATTGAATACATGTGAATTAATGTGTCAGTTATAAATAACCAAAGGGACAGCCAGAGACTTAAGAAATGTTGCATGTGTAGCATTAGTTATTAAAGTTTAAATACCCAGTGCTTTGTGCTGATATTTAAAATCCTCAAAGAAATAATTAATGACATTGTCATACTGAATACATGCATATTAAGTAACTATGATAATATACAAAGGCAGTCCAAGCAATTAGCATTTGTTCCTATAAACCCAATTTGGTATAAGTTTCCCAATGAAGGTAAATTATATTTTTGCACTCAGGTTCAAAAACACACACAAACAAGCATGCACAAAATACTGTACATCAAATGACAGATGGTTGAACATGGAGCCAGTCTGGGGTTTTGGATCCTCATCTCTTCATTGCAATGATTGCCTCTTTTGTAGCCAATATTTACTTCCTTTTTGTAATAGAGAATTGCAATCATTTTAAGATATGGGAGGAAATGGTTTTATTATATTATTTATTTCCTTGGAATTCACATTTTCTTCTGACCTGGCAAGTCCTATTTGAACATTTCATGATGCCAGCTCAGAATGAACCTCCTTTCATTGCTGCCCTCTAATCTCATCCTGGTTCTTATCAATTTAATTTACTTATATTTCAAAGCACATCATTTATTTATTCAGGAGTAGTGCAGAGGAAAGTGGGATGGGAGGAAAGATTAGTCTTTACCAATCCTTCATTTACTAAACTCCACTGTTGGACAGTAATGCATTATTTAGTAATACATTACTTTAATATTGTTTCTTTTATTGGTAACAAGTAATTGCACTTTCCAAAAGGGTCCTTTTATTTCATTTACTAATAATGCTATATTCCTGCATTTCCTAAATGTGGTTTGATTGGATATGGGGCTGAGACTCTCTACCATTTCTCAAACATACCAAACATTTACATGAAGTGCAACCCTCCAACCCCATCTGATATATCTGTGGAGCAACTTTGTTGCTTAGGAGGTTTGATGCTCGCCCCTAGAAGAAACAAACTGTCTGGCAAGAGATGTGAGAAGCTTTTCCTTATGACATACAATTTCTGTTTCCCTTCTGAACAGTAGGACCTAGTTTGAAATGTCATTGTAGTTAAATAGAAAAGATGTGACATGTGGGTGTGGTGTTGATTAAAGGCACCTTTGATGGAGCTGACCACTGAGTAATAAAGTAACAAGAAATGTTAGCTACACATCTTTTGCTACTAATTAGTAAAGGCAATTCAAAGTGCTTAACACAACACCCAGTGCCCAACACTAGGGCTGGTCACAGAAAAACTAGGGTTTTGTGCTGTGCATTACGATGCATTATGTAATGGCACCACCTTAGCTACAATGCTAATGTTGCTAGCAGTAGCTTGCTACATTTTAGAGACTCAGACAGTGTTTTTTGTTTGTTTTGTTTTGTTTTGTTATGTTTTAACAATCATGGTAACCACACCTACATGCTAATATTTTGTCAGTTAGTTAGCCTCTCTGGATTTGTCTGGTCTAAATATGAGCATGTTATTTGATAATTTGGGAAATTCAGAAACACATGTGGGCTAATTAGTTTCTCATTAGGACAACTGGTGGTGAACAGCCAGCACCCAACTTTAGTCAAAGTTCAACAAATTTGAGCTTTCAGCACACCTCACCTCTGTGCTGTGCATCGTGGATGTCTGCACTGAGACTGCACAACATACGCAATGATGGAGAAGTGCACAGAGAAGCTATTTAATAATGTGAACACATCTTTAGGCAAAATAAAGGCACACTACAACACAAATCAGTCTCATAATGCAACTATGGCACACCACACTACAAGCTAACATTGTTACTCACAAAAATAAAAAAAGTAATCTTGATTATCACACATGATGGAACACAGCAGATTCCGATCCTGTAGTGTGATTAATGTGATTCAATCGTTTTTGGAATTCTGTAACCAGCCGCTGCACTATATTGAATTGAATTAAAGAAAAAGCAAGAGCAGGGGAGACAGAAAACTCATGTTGAAGGAGAAGCGGACTGGACAGAGTCATAGCACACAAAAAAAGATGAAAAGACCAAGTGAGCAAGAGAAGGAAAGCCGATCAGTCATAACAAGGCCCAGCTTCACATTCTAGAGTACTTGAGCAGATGATTAGTCTCACAATCACCAAAACAGCACCAGCTACTACAACTACATAAATACAAAGATCAACTGTAGGCAGGAGAGGAGACAAGATAAAAAAGAAAACAAAAAAAATTAGATGAAAGCAAGTAAAAGCCAATTTTTCCTCACAACCATATCATGTGCTTTTGCTCTCTTTTTCCTCTCAAATATCTTTCTTCTCATTTCCACAAGTCAGCTCCATGCCTACAAATCACTGGGGTCGTTATAGTTAATTTGCCATCCTCGTGCGAGCATTAGGGGTACTAGGGGATTAGGGAAAGGCTCAGCTTTCACCACACTGTTTGTGTCAACAGGGCAGCCTAATGAAGCATGCTGGGAGTGTCACAGAACACTTGTCTTGCTGATTATGCTTGATTGGGTAAGTCTTCTCTGTTTTAAATGATACCAGATTCCTTGTTAATAAACAACGAGGAACACCCGAGGAGTAAAGAAGCCACTGAAGCAGCAGATTTTTTGTAATGTTCAGCTTCTCAAAACAGATATTATTATCAGTGTTAGCTATTATTATCTGGTCGGTATTTGTATTGTGTCTCTATCCAATCTAAGCTACCAATTATAAATCTTAATTCTGCACGTTTAATGAGCAAATCATGTAATAGAGGCTTAAACAGAATTAACATTAACTCTCTATAAACTTTCTAATTCAATTTGGATTGGATTAGTTCATTATCATTATCATTCATCTAATTTAATTTAGATTGGATGAGGATGTAATGACACGGTGAAGAAAAAATGGCCAGAGCACAACAGAGGAGGCAATAATAAAATATGAGGCTTCTCAACTTCCCACTGTGTTTAGTGTTACACATCTCTTTTCATCGTTACATATCCTGTTGTTTACCTACATATCTATGGAGGAAAAATTGAAATGAATTAATACTATTGCAGGCAGCACGGTGGTGTGGTGAGTAGCGCCGTTGCCTTACAGCGAGAAGGTTACGGGTTCATGACCTTTCTGTGCGGAGTTTGAATGTTCTCCCTATGCTTGTGTGGGTTCTCTGGGTTCCTCCCACTGTCCAAAGACATACGGCTCAGGCTGATTGGTGACTCTAAATTGCCCATAGGTGTGTGTGTGTGTGTGTGTGTGTGTGTGTGTGGTTGTTCATCTGCGTGTTGGCCCTGCAATGGACCGGTACACCTGTCCAGGGTGCACCCAGCCTTTTGCCCGATGCCGGGCTCCAGCGACCCCGTTCGGGACTGACAGGTATAGAAAATGAGATGAGAGAGATGAGATAATACTGTTGCGATTTGTGGTGCTGCCCACTTTCATATTTCATAGCTCGAACATGTCAGGTAGGATTTGTCATTGTTGAAAACAGCTTATTTGTCAGTGTTTTTTGTTCCCCCATTGAGATATTCCCCCTGTTCATGTAGCAACGCCCTAGGGTAATGTTAGGATTCAGGTTAGGGGAACACATCTTAGTGTTGGCCCACCTGAAAGACACCGTAGACCCCCTGATGGAACCCCTGCAGTTCGCCTACCAGGCAAACTGCGTGTTGGCCCTGCAATGGACCGGTACACCTGTCCAGGGTGCACCCAGCTTTTCGC
>NW_018128026.1:36665-38164 GCF_001952655.1 Monopterus albus | reverse complement strand
AGGAGGGGGGGTGGAGCAGCTGGTCCTGGGGTTTAGCCGCAACAACCTGGAGCTGAACACGCTCAAAACAGTGGAGATGACCCCCACCTTACCCCCTCTCACCATACTTGGCAGCACTGTATCAGCAGTAGAGTCCTACAAGTTCCTGGGCTCCACTGTCTCCCAGGACCTGAAGTGGTCATCCAACATCAGCACCATCATCAAAAAGGCACAGCTCAGGAAGTTCAACCAGGAGCTGCTGATACAGTTCTACAGAGGAATCACCGAGCTTGTTCTCTGCACCTCCATCACTGTCTGGTTTGGCTCAGCAACAACAAGTGCAGACGTCAGCAGACAGTCAAGACTGCAGAAAAGATCATTGGTGTGAGCCTGCCCTCCATGGAGGACCTGTACACCTCATGGGTCAAAAGGAGGGTGGAGAGGATCACGGCAGACCCCTCACACCCAGGCCACAATCTGTTTGAACTCCTCCCCTCTGGACAGCGCTACAAATCACTGTGCACTAAGACAACCAGGCACAGGGACAGTTTCTTCCCCCAGGCTGTCACTCTGATGAACACTTAACCAACGACAGTATGACTGGACAATAACCCTCAGTGCAATACCTGTAAATATACATTGTACATATAGATCCATTTAATCCAGACTGTGTGTATACAGGTCTCTATTTATAAGTACTTTACTCTTTTTTTTTTTAATCTCTTTTCCTAGTTCACATTCCCTTGCTCGTTGACATGTACTGTATATACACACTGAGAGCCGCTGTACCAGAGTCAAATTCCTCATGTGTCCGACACACCTGGCCAATAAAGATGATTCTGAGTCATGGGGAAACAGATTTCAACACAGCACAGCAAGAGGTGTGCTGTGTTGAAATATCCTCTTGTTTTTAGAGGGAGGCTCTTGGGTTTTATTGTTCTGAAATAATTACAGACTATTTAGAGTTATTATGGGTGCAAAGCTAAAGGTAGAGGTACCCAAGATTAAACATTAAATGGCTGGAAATGAGCATGCCAAGGGGTTCTTTAAATGTATGAACCCATGGCTGCTAGAAAAGACAATAAAACTTTGTTTCTTAAATAAAGATTAATAGATATTAAACAGTAATGCCATGTTTTTTCCTTGCTCTTATCCTTTGTTGCCAAGTCCATATACTAATCCAAAATCACTCTCCCATCAGAGGGAGAGGCACTCCATTCATAAAGGCCAGGGTAGCTGCAGCAGCAGCAGTCCTTTGCTTCTGTCAGCTCCGCTCTGGGTAATGTGCCAGTAACCACAGAGGTCAGTGCATTGCTAGCATTCCTCAGCCTGCTGAAAGCACATTTAGCAACCAGCACCTGTTTCCCCTGCTTAGTCTCTGCAGTCTACAGTTCTGGGATTCAACTCTTAACACTTTTTAAACATCAGTACAGTTATTTCTGGATTGCAGCTAATAAACTATTTTATTGCCAGAACTCACAGCAGTACCTAGCCTACTCCAAACTTTGACAGCAGGTATT
>NW_018128026.1:35539-36479 GCF_001952655.1 Monopterus albus | reverse complement strand
TGATGCCGGCTGGGATTGGCTCCAGCCGCAGTACAGATAAATAATGGATGGATGGATGGATGCATGCAGCATAAAAGTACAGTGGGATGAACAACAGATTTTTTTAAATACAGTAAATTGCTTGGTATGGATTAAAAGAAGCTCTATTCAAGGGCATTACATATTAAATATTTATCTTTGAACTAGTCACAGTTTATCAAGTCTTACTAAAAACACATTGCAGTTCAAATGTTTATAAAATTTCTACTTTCACCATTAATCCTGTCACCAATTCTGTTGTTGCTTCAAATCTCCCCAACCCTACACACACTTTGTTTCTCAGTGCATGCGTTTGTACACACCCCATTTATCTCCTCCCAGTGTTTTGTCATGTAATTAGGCTAAAGTAGTGCTTAGTGTTCATAGAGGAAATGACCTATCACAGCCCTGTCTTAGTGTTACAGTACAGGTGTGGTATCTACAGTTTATTAGTACAATTAACTTCATTAATTAAACTGTTCATAAAGACCATTTAAACACTGTTAAACACTGTTGTCTGTTTTTAGTACGATGCCATAAATACATCATAAATCAACAATAATAGATGCAAGTATTGATGGCAAACATTGTGAAATATCTGAGTTGCTCTGGATTAAAAGGAAATCTGAAGGAAAAGGGAGACTTTTATTTTAATGTAGATGACTATAGTGAATAATAATTAAAGACTGTCTTTAGAGTCTGAAGAATGATAAGAATTCCCCCATAAAAGGTTATTCTGTGACTATTTTAGTGCCCAATCAGTTGAAAAGGAGCTGAAAACACACAGCGGTGGGGTATCCCTTTCTCTGCTGCCTCTTTGTCAATCATCCAGGTCTGTGTTATGTGATCCTACCTGCTGCTACTGTTCGAGGCTGCCCATAAAGACCATACCACACATACCAGAGTCACAGAAGGGCATTCC
>NW_018128026.1:28457-35524 GCF_001952655.1 Monopterus albus | reverse complement strand
ACTCTTGCTGTTTTTTTAGTTGTCATTGGATCCAGTTTTCCACAGAGGATTAATACAACTAAAGGATGGTTTCCTTTGTGGAGTCCCAAGCTGCACAGTACTACAGAATGCAGTTAATAGACCTTTACAGATGGGTATGAATAGGGTTTATGTGTGTAACGAAGGCTGGAATATTATAACAACAATTGTTTTAGTTTATTACCATTATTTTCTTTAGGGTGCATTAAAATGTTTTTGTCTTCAAAAGGTTATCATTATTAAATTTCACCCACTGATTTTAGTTTTAAGTAGTAGCCAGCAATCCCAGAATGCATTAACAGCAGAGAAACACTCAGAAGTCAACAGGAGGATGATATTTAAACTTGGTCCAAAAAGTACACTTCCCTGTTCCTTATTTTCTGGGTTTGAACTGAGTAAGTAAACAGAAAGCTCCAGCAAACACGTAGAGCAATTTTACACTGAAAGCAAACTGGCCAAGATTCTAATCCAGACCCATCTTACTTTGTGGCAACATCACTGTAACAGCACATGACTATTAATGAAACAGTGACAACAATGACGGGCTGATGTCTACATTTTTAAAATGGCACAATGGTTTTTAGGGTTAATCAATGTAATTGCAATTTCATCACAGTGAAATTGTGGTTTTATCAAGATAAAACATTGGGATAGCTTGGGCAAAACATAGGTTTAACACATTATGATATAGTACTTTAATGTTCCCAGATTCTTTCATTTTTTCTTTTTTAAAGTGCATAATAATGATAGTATATTGCAATGTTTTAGATACAGCACTGTGTGTGTGTGTGTGTGTGTGTGTGTGAGAGAGAGAGAGAGAGAGAGAGAGAGAGATCATGTCAGTAGACAGTGTAATCTGAGGGATAACATGATGCTTATCCAGCTGATCCCCCACCTCCCTGGGTTCTGACAGGTTGACATCCATCATTCTTTACATTATCTTTGCCTAATTGGCAGGTAATTCCCCACTCCCCTACTGGCCTCTACTGTCCCATTATTGTCCTTATACCCTGCTCCTACTGTCTGGGTCTTTATCCACCAATCTAACTAGGCACCCTGCAGCCAAAGAGCCACTCAGCAGGACATCTTGTCCAGACCCAGAGACTCGGTGGGCCCTGTCACTGTAACCTGGGGAAGTGACGTTGGGAACTTCCTCTGTGATAGTGACCCCCATGCTGGGAAACTCTCCACGAGGCTGACAGGCGAGCCGGCCCCAAAAAGTTTCAACATGTCAGCATCAGCTGCCCACTCACCCCTCTCAAATGATCAAGTATAGGATTATATTCTAATGCTTATCTAGTGGTTTCACTGTACTGTATCATATGTTGAGCTATGTTTTGTGTTTTCCACCAATGACCCTTTCTTCATGCCTCATCTTGATTTAAAGAGCAATCTGTCCAGCCCAAGTAATGTCTTTTTCAGTGGTGCAATGACATACAGCTAAAGGCTGGCTCAAACCTGAGGAAGAAAACAGCAACAACAACAACTGAAAAACCAAGCAGCACTGGTGGATCACTAAATATCAAATGCTGTAAAAGGACATCAGCATAAAAGATCTTCTTTTTTGGATGTGAAAACACACACAAGCCTTTCTTTGTCACTTCCACATTCCAAGATCTATTGCCCACACAGCCCAGATCCTTAACATTTGAAGTTTGCTGTCATTCTTTTTTGTACTTCTGTATCTCAAACTAACACACACATTCCAGCTGCACTGCAGCTCTCGTCCCACCCTGACAGTGATTGACAGGTGTGTCCAGTGTCACTCTGCAAAGTCAGACACGAGACATATGGGAGTCCCACCCTCCTGTCATGTCTGCCTTCCCATGAGTCCTTTGAGGATGAGGTGGAGGAGGCAGGAGCACTCCTGAGCTTGTCAGAGCAACAGGAAGAAGCCAACACATTTCCTCACAGGCAGCTTCCCTCTCTCTTACAGGAACAACCAGCATACACTCTCTCTGTCGACCTCCCTGTGAGTGTGTCAGCTGTCATTAACTTTCCAGACTTGCATTTAGCAGGGGAGCTTCTCCTCTCTCCCACCCCCTCACAGGTGACTCTCACTGGGGGCTCCATGCTGGGATTGCCGGCCTCTCTGCTGGAAATCTCCATCCTGTCAACACAGCTAGCTAGAGGGCAAAGAAACACAAGTGAAAGCGAGAGAATGTGATTATGATTTTAACATAAATACATGTAAACATGCATATACTGAACATACTGCAATATGCATGTTAATGGTTAAATGTGTCTTTTTTAAAGTTTGTACCAATTTGTGTGTTCATGTTAATAGCTTTTAGAGTTTTTGTGTTTGTAACTGTTCATGTGAATTTTAATACTGGCATGCATGTACATTTTTAATATGAGACATACAGATCACCTATATTGTTTTAGTATTTGTGTCTTTTTGTATATGTGTAGGTTTATATGATGGCTTTTTATTTGTGTGTGTGTGGTGGGAGTAACATGAGTGGAATGTGTGTGATATAAAGGCTCTCTCCTCATGCTACAATGGTGTCTTTGATAGGCAGGAGAAGGGAAAGCTTTGTTTGGTGACACCACACAGTGTTGTGAATGCCCGACATAGCTTCCATTCCTCTTTCTATGCCCTCCGCCAGGCTACTGGCTTATCAGGGATTCCTCTCCATTCTATCTGCCCACGCACACCCCTCTTTTTTTTTGTTGCTAACACCAAGGGAAATGCAAGTGAGTTCTGAAAGAGAATAGACTCTCTGTTTGGTCACATATTTCTCCACAAGTGGACCAATTTGGCTGTCACATTTTTAAACAATCTCAAGTAGCAGGCTACCATGAACTTGACTGTTAACAAGTTATAATGATGGTGATGATTATTTAAAAATGACAATACTTATTACACTGAAAATATACAGTAGGATGCAGATGTCCTGAATAAAATCAGTGCAAATCTCAATGCACATAAGGCCAATGGAAACTGATTTTTGCTATTTTTCCAGCTAAAAAGGTATTATTTAGACTTGCAACTTTATTTCAACTACTGTCAAACAAATCATCTTGTTAACCAGTTATTCAGCTTTATCAGTTTAAAACCTACCTACAAAATACAAAAGAATGGGTGTACAGCTCACAGCTCAAATAGGGCTAGATTTTAAATTAAAATAAAAGGACCAAAACCACAAGTGCCTGATATATAATGTTTTACACTTTCCAAATATAGCATTCTCTTTTTTACACTTAAAGTCATTTGAATCTACATTACTCCAAAATATACAGTATGCCTTGGTCCTCCGCAGAGAGCACTCAGCCTAGCAATGAGATCAAGGCTATGATTTGTGCATACAGCTCTTTGGGCATATTTCATATGAATGGACTGACCATTCAAGGGCACTTGATATGGACACTCAAAAAAAAGCCCTTTTGCCAAGCAAGATCATTAACACATGGATTACTCTGTCAAACACCAGATTATTTTACAATATGATTACAATACATGGCTGAAAGGGGCCTTAAGTTTGGGAGAGCACCTCCACAAACACAGAGCTAGGCTGCACAGGCGACCTTTGATTCAACATGCTTGCAACTGATTAACTTCAGGGACACATAAACCACTTGGGCTGGTGTGCAGCTGTGTCAGTAGCATTTTTTTTTCTTTTTGTCAAACTAATAATTGAATAAAGTACATGAAAGTAAGCCTATCAAACTCCATTTTGAGCAGCAACAGGAGAAACAATGCTGATTGTGCAAGACTAAACTCCTTGTGCTGGCTGTTTCAAAGTTCATATTCATCAGAATTGACCTTCCTGATCTGAACCTCATGCTGTGTTATTGCATATTGTGCCAGTCATAATGGTGCTTCTCCATGCTGCATGATGTCAGTATCTACCATCTTCACACTGAGCACAGCTATGTATTACAGTGCGAAGTCTGTGTGATGCTAAAGATACCAACGAGAACATGCAGTACAATACAGGAAGTCCAGTGTGGGTAAGAAATCCATGAGTTCGAAGATGCCAAAACACTACTCAGTGCAGGCAGGATTTTATAAAATTATTACACTGACAACTGATAAATATACCAGAATTATGCCATTCATATTATAAACTTATGAAAGCAAACTGCAAGTGTGCACTTGCATGTAGTGTCTTGGAGTTCTCAGTCTTAGAGATCACTGTAGCTTTTAACAAGCAGACAATAAGTTGCACATCACTCATCACTATGACCAGGAAAAAGCACTGGACAAGCTGGACAGATACTACATTACCAGATCTTAGCAAATCAAGCTATGAAATTTGAAAAGCAATGGCAGAAAGCTGCTAAAATGAAGAGAATCAGGAGACTAGCTACAAAAGATAACGAACTCATGGTGCAAAATTTATGATACGATCCTGAGATGAAGTGGGTGTATTCACAAGTATTCTGTAAAATTTAATCAAAGATATTTACTCTTGTTATTACATTTTTAGCATAGAATATGACAGGAATTTTCCCCACTTCTTAAAGTGCTCTGCCATACAGACTTTATTTCAAATATCTTACTTTGGAAACAATGATTTTCAAGCACATAAACAATTCCAGTTAAGAGAACAAATGTCCTTCTTAAAACATCCTTTTCCTCAAGTCATTTCCTTAATTTGTCATCATTTTATTAAACATTTATGTTCAATCTAGCACCATTCTAAATGGGTTGTGTCTCTGAATGGATGTGGAAGGTCTGAGTTATTCTGTCACTCTTCTAACACTGTGCCTTTAGGGGGAAATTAGCTTCCTTTTATGTTGTTGTAGCTTATTTCATCACACTCCTCCAAGGGTCCTCCTTTTTAGTCTGTGACATACACACACATACACACAGACGATAATAAAGCACATGGTCCATTAACTCTACTAGTGTCCCAGGAGCTTCCTGCAGTTGAATTGCAGCCATTCCATCAGGCTCATCAGCACTGCTGTGGGAATTAAAAAAAAAAAAGAATTAGTCTTTTCTTAGGCTTCTCTCTCTCTCTCTCGGGCACACACACACACACACACACACACACACACACACACACTGGATGTCTGCTCAGTGTGTGACATGTGCATTTCATCTATGTGTGTGTGTGTGTGTGTGTGTGCATGTTTTAAAGCATAAAACAAATGGGAATGCACTGAAAATAAAAAAGGATGTCTGCTAGGTGTGTTTGGAAGCGTGCCCATCCATGTCTGTGCATGCATGTACGAGGGTATTGTGTATTGGCAGACTTGCTGCTCCCATGTCCCTGAGAATGAAGCCAATCCGATTGGATGGATAGTTTATTTCTAAACAATAGCATCTGGCCCGCTGCCTTGCGCACATTCCACTATTTCCAGACAGACTTTCAGAAGCGGGAATTAAAAGGCACTGGAGTTGTTAAAACATGACATTCCCAAAAAAGGGCTGTTGGGCCCTGAGACTACCCAGAAACATCCCACATGACTCAACCCTGCAGGAATTACTGTACTGCCAGGGTCGCTGACGAAGGCCCCCTCTTACACGAAGTCTCTCTACAGCACTACCCCTCTTCTTATCTCTCTCTTTCTGTCCTTCTACCTCTTTGTCATCACATTCACTCACATATCAGATCATCCTTAAATGAAATGTCTGTCTGTGTTATTGTCTTGTGCAGTCCAGGGTCAAGGGAATCTCAACAATGGTAATGAGGGAAACATTGCTTGTTCATCTTGCTTTTTGTCACAATCTTTTCCAACTTTTAGACCAGTGCTGGCCCCTGCATATAAACTGTATATTACAGTATACACATGCAAACACGAGTACATATGGTATGTTTACAATGGGTTAAAGTGATATACAGAAACATATGCAATAATGAATCCTCTATAAATACATCACACCTAGTTGTATACTCTGATATCTGTTTAAATCACTGTTGTTGATTATACAGTATCTACCATAAAATGTATCAGTGCTACATGTAGAATGGTCAAATTTTAGAATAAATATACTGATTAAAGTTTTATTTATTTATTTTCTTACTGTACGTTATTTTTGTGGGCATTTTTGCCTTTATTTGTATTTGGACAGCAAAATGGGGGAGACAGAGAGACCTGTGACAAACATCAGGAGCTGGTCTCATCACACACACTCTGCATGTGCACATGGTGCAGCACTGGGGTGCCCCAACACACTGGATAATATTTGACCAATTCTGTGTCATGTATTATACTACAAACTCCAGCCTTTTTAATATCAGCTAATGAAAAATATTGGTATCTGACTTGGTCTTTAAAACCCATGTTCACACACACACATGAGTCAGAAGAATGTTGTGTGTATCATGAGTGGGAGTTGAGGTCAAACTTCTATATCAGGGATTGTGTTAATGTATTCAGCTTTTATAGAGGCTGACTGAGGCAGCTAAATGTTTAACAGTGGGTTAATTCATCCATCCTGCTAGCTAAAGACAGTCACTGGCATTAAAAATCAGGGCTTTGACACAACTGAAGTGACCATTTCAAAGTTTCAGGGCCAATCAACATCCAGTCATGACCAGTGCACATACACTACATCAAGGTTGGGTTCATAAAAAGTTCCATTATAAGAAAAAATCTAGTGATAACATCAGCAGGAGACTAGTCTTCTCCATACTAGCCCACTAATAGGTGGTAATAGTCCTGGCGTGCACAAATCCCCCCATCAAACATTTTCATTCTTTGTAAAAAAAAAAAAATGTTGACCTTTGATTGACAGATTTGAAAACTATTGAAATGGCTATAACATTTAAAAGAGGTACTCCAGCGAAACACCATGGCACTTCTATGCAGGCAGCACATAGAAAAACAAACTAGTCAAAAAAAGGTCAAAATGTAAGTATGAAGCTGAGATACCCTGATATTTAGCCCTTAATATGGCTCCAGCTTGTGATGTCCAACCAATCTGCTTCTCTGATGCAGTACATCTCTCAGTATCTGGATTTCACAGGACAAAATTAGCTTGTTTGACCTCATCAGTGGCCTAAATGAGAAAGAGAAAAAGCCCCATAATATTTTGTACTTGAACTTTAGTATGAATGTCATCTTGTACAGAAACATTTCTGCAAGTTTCC
>NW_018128026.1:25673-27896 GCF_001952655.1 Monopterus albus | reverse complement strand
ATCTGGAAAAAAGAGAGAGCAGGAGAGGGAAAAAAAGAAAGAGAGGCAGGTCGCGCCAAGCGGACCTGACAGGAAGCTACATTTTCACAAATGAAAATGAAGACATATGTATATAGAGTCCATTTATCTTAACGTTTTATGGTTGTACTTGAGATATTCTTAACTAAGTATATTCTGATGCCTAAGCACACCTTTATATTTAAGTTACAAGCAACTGAGAAAAGTGAACAAAACTGAGCAAGCAAATTCATTTCATGCTATAGGAACAAGAAAATAACACTTCTTTCAATTATACGTAGGAATCTGTGAAATTCAAATACAGTACATCTAGTTTACAGGAATACAGTGTACACACACACACACACACACACACACACACACACTGAGTGATATAATTTTGCAAAAAAATGAGTATCTGGATCCAATATCTCTAAAGCGAATGAAAAAACACAAAAGAAAGACAGATGTTTTCAGAAAAACTCTCTTATACATAAACATATTACATTAGCATCAGTAAAAACAGATCCCCTCAAGACAAGCTATTCAAAGAGACACCAAAGTGTTCCATCAGTTGCCTAGAGCAGAACACAGTACTTGCTCAGCACACAGCCTGTTCCCATAAAATTCCAAAATATCTGTCACTTTATTGCACTTAGAGTTCTCAAGCAGTCCTGCTGGCACTGATTTCAGTGTATCCCAAACCTCGATTATGATTCTTTCTTGTCTTATATATTGAGAACTCAGTCAGTTTATAGAAGGATCTTTTCTTTGTGTCCAATGAATCCCATTCATATTGCAGCACCAGAATAACTAGACTAATCTAAAAGCATGATTAAACTATGAATCCGCTGAATAATTAAATCATTTTTATACATTTTCCTTACAAAAAAGTAGGTTTCAAGGAGCTTCCTGTGCAGAGAATTTACTCAGTCCCTTCGTTTTCCTGAAGTCCCAAAGGTCTCATATAGTATGTAAGAGGTAAACAATTAAATATTCATGCAACAATTAAATCTGTAGAAATTAATCTAATAAATATAACCTGACAAAGCTATTACAGGCTCTTAAACACTGGATGTTATTATGACAATAAATCCTGCAGGGCTTTGGTGCCAGTCCTGATTGCATGAGTAGTTCTGACCAGTACAAATTTGCGATGCTGAACTGGAAAACTTGTGGTTTGGGATGAATTTCAAAAGCAGCGTATTATAAGCTGCATCAACACAAACAGTTTGAACTACGAACTACAGTGTTGCTCGTGTGTATCAGCTGTTACCACAAAAAACTGAGCCTCTCACATTTTTACACTCGCTGTGTTGCGTGTCATGTTTTTACCACAGTGCTTTTTAATGGACTTTGTGATACCAAAGGCCACTGAAATGGTAATGATGACATCAGCTCAAATGTCAAAATAAATGCTTTGTAAGTATACATAGATAAAGATGATGCTTTCTAATACAACAGTTCACACAGGTTATAATGCTCAGTTTTTATTTGAACTGCTTTAAGTGTGTGTTGAGTCAATGTTACGGCCATTTTAACAGCTGCTATTTGTGGTACATTTTAACTACTGCATTAGACTGATTCTGATGTTTTGTCCATCTCATTGATGAGTAATGGTTAAATAAATCTTAGAAATACCTCTCACCATAATGCAGTAATATTCAATAGCACAGTGAATTACAACCTCCAAAATGCTCAATAAATAAATAGATGAATGAATGAATGTGTGAATAAATAAAGAAAGAAAGTAGGATAGACCCCAAGATACTTGAACTCCTCCACTTGAGGCAGGAACTCTCCACCAACCTGAAGGGAACAAACCACCCTTTTCCGACTGAGAACCATGGCCTCGGATTTGGAAGTGCTGATTCTCATCCTTAGCAAAGGGCCCCAGACCCCGTACTCCCGGAGCACCCCCCACAGGGTGCTGCGAGGGACACGGTCGAATGCCTTCTCCAGATCCACGAAACACATGTGGACTGGTTGGGCAAACTCCCATGAACCCTCCGCCACCCTGAAGAGGGTATGGAGCTGGTCCAGTGTTCCACGGCCAGGACGAAAACCGCATTGTTCCTCCTGAATCCGAGGTTCGACTATCGGTCGAATTCTTCTCTCCAGTACCCTGGCATAGACTTTCCCGGGGAGGCTGAGGAGTGTGATCCCCCTATAGTTGGAACACACCCTCCGGTCCCCCTTCTTAAAAAGAGGGACCACCACCCCGGT
>NW_018128026.1:9357-25300 GCF_001952655.1 Monopterus albus | reverse complement strand
TTTCTCCGCAGGGCGGCCGGGGGCACCCTCAGAGATAGGGTGAGGAGCTCGGTCACCCGGGAGGAGCTCAGAGTAGAACCGCTGCTTCTCCACATCGAGAGGAGCCAGCTGAGGTGGCTCGGGCATCTGTTTCGGACGCCCCCTGGGCGCCTTCCTAGGGAGGTGTTCCGGGCATGTCCCACCGGGATGAGGCCCCGTCTCTCGGCTGGCCTGGGAACGCCTTGGCATTCCCCCGGAGGAGCTGGGGGAAGTGTCTGGAGAGAGGGAAGTCTGGGCATCTTTGCTTAGACTGCTGCCCCCGCGACCCGGTCCCGGATAAGTGGAGGAAAATGGATGGATGGATGGAAGTAGGATTTGGATGCGGTTGCATAAACTACAGTAGCAACTGTGAGTATGTATTGTTAATACACAGGCATAAAATCTGAATTTTCTGCATGACTAGGTATAACTAGATACTAGAAATATATTTATTTTCTTTGGATAAACTGACACTTTAACTGGTGGTGAAGTTACAAACTTTGTTTACATTTGGATCAAGTGCTGTATCTTTAAAAAGTTTATTACTGCTGGTTTGATTCTACATGTCAAAGTGTCCTTGAGCAAGTGACTGAACCCCAAGTTGCTCCTGGTGATATCACCAGTGTGTGAATGCTTGTGTGAGCAAATGAGTGATTGGGCAAATGGCGTTAAAATGCTTTGACTATGCCTCAGTGCATAGATGCAAACAAAAGCACTATACAAGTCCATTTACCATGAAATACCATGTTTTAATTCTAAGAAAGTGGCTATGAGCAAAACACTGCAGTCCTCCTTTCTGCCTTCAAGGTTACTGCTCTTGTATGACTCTTGACATTGGGAAAAAGTGAATATGGATACATATCTCAGAGATGAAACACAAGCCTTATTCAAAATTCATAACGTCTTATCAAAGACTATTATTGCCCCCTTATACTTGTGTGTCACTCTTAACTGTTTTACATTTTTACAAGCGTATCCCTATGATGTTTCAGAAGGGTGTTTTTAATATAGAAAAGCCTCTAAAAGTGCCTCACATGCCCAGGGATGCAGTGTCTTGTCCGGACGCTGAGGTAGTGTAATTGCTCGGGCGCCCTCCTTGAACCCCAGAGTCGTCTTTACTGCTTGCATTAGCATACATAATACTGCTCTGTGGACTCAAAGAGTCTTGCCAATTGAAAAGCAATCATTTTCACAGCAGAGCACTGCCACTGCTGCATTAATTGAGTGTGAGCCTGCTTGCATGTGTATGTGCATGACTTTGTATCACAAGACAGGAGATAATTGCTTTTGCAATACAACAATATGTTGCTAATTCAATGATAGGGCTTGATTGCTTTTGTCTAGTTGTGTCCCATGGGCTAGTTCATGCGTTTGTACTGTTTGTCAGAAAACAGAAGGTGCAGACAATAACTGCCGCCCACATCCCTTTAGACTGTCTGCGCTGTTTTTACACACACAGACATACAGTACATACAGTACACAGACAAACACACATAATAAAAATTATTTGAGCTGCATGCAAAAAACAAGGGCCTCGGGGGTCTATAAACAAAAAAGATGATAATTGCATTTGATATGAATGTCCCACTGTTCAGTGACAATCAAACCTAATTATCTGATCATTATGTGCGGATTGCTTTAGTCAAAATACAAAGTGGGAATATAGAGACATGCTCATGTTGTCGAGTTAAATGTTTGTTCTTTATGAATATCTCTGCAGCTGCTCTTGCTCCCTGTGTGCTGTTTTATATGGCCTATAAACTCAGCCTTGACCGAAAACATAATCCTTACACTAAGCATTGACCTGATTTTATTTCTAACCCAGTACCAACTCAAACCTATAAACACAGGCACATACTGTCTCTTTTTGACACAAATGGACAAAAACTCTGAATGAGTAACTTTTATAACCAATTAATATAACAGAACAGTAATTTCCATACAAAGTGGACAAAACAAATAGCTCATTAATGAAGATCAGTGTTAATATGTTTTCTCGCCAATTTCTCTCCATGTCAAGCCTGCAGGGGCAAAGTGATTGAATCAGGAGAGTGTGTATTAAAGGCCGTGGCTGGTAATTAGCCAAAGAGAAAAAGGGCATTAATCTTTAAGCCTAGTTGCAGACTGTTCAAGTCTAGAGCAAACTTGGCACTGCATGCCACACATAATGGCTAATTACTATACTGTGGACTAGAAAGGCACTCAGAGTGCAACAAGGTTAATCTGTAAATATCTCAAACAAAGACTCACTTTAATATCTTTATTTAATTGTTTATTTTTATCTCTGTAGCTCTTCAGAATGAGTTGACAGAGAGATTTTGGTAATGTATTTTTTAATTTATGATGGTGTTAATATCCATTACTAAGGAATCTGACTAATTATGCAAAATTATTGTTAATTATTTTTTTGACTAAATATCAGGAGTTCAAGGGTTCATTATACTGAACATATTGTATACAGATGAACTTTATAGAGTACCAATATGTGGATCAGTCTTGTAGCTGAAAATGAGACAGTTTACTGACTACACAAAGACAAGCCGTGGCTCACTGGAATATACTGTATGAGCCTTATCCTGTTGTCTCTGATGAGGCACTGACACTCACTGGCTCACTGGTGCAACTACACTGTGGCTAAATGGGAAAGTCACTCCATCAATCAGCATCAGAAAAAAGTCATTTGCCTGAGGACATCACAAACGGATTAAATTAGTTAATTTATAAAACCCTGCCCAGTTCAGGGTTCAGATCAGATTTCCTCTCTTTCATTAAAAACTGCAGCAGCTCTTCGAAGTTGTTCAGCTGACTTTTTAAAAAAAACAAATACAGTAAATACAACATTAGAACTTGGCAAAGAGACAGAACAGATTAGTAGATTATGGGCTCACTAAAAACTTGTTATAAATAGCAAACATATAGGTCTGGAGTGCAGTTTTAAAAGGATAGCCTACTAACAGGTAAAATTAAAGTATTTTACACTGGGAGAAGAAGACAACCAAACCAAAAGTGACAAATTAAATAAGCTGTTCGGCCAACAATCTTCACTATACAGTATACGTATTCCATATACTGTATGTACTCTATGTATGCAGTATAGCCTACTAGTTGTTGCTGTCGTCCACCACTAGAGGCGCTATTCGAACTGAGAAACAGTTTTATCATGACGTGCTCATTCATCCGCCAAATTTGGATTTTGTTTTGGTTCCCAAATCGAGTACGGCTGGTTGCAGTTGCGTTAATTTGATCTACGTAAGTAGAGTGATATCGGAAACGTAAGGATTGGATTTTCAAAATAGTATACCACAATGATTCGAAAAATTAAGTTATATTTATGAAAAGACTTTTATTTCAGATGCTTCAACCGGAAATTGTTGCATTTTACTTCACACTATTGTTAGCGAACTAGCTAAAAGTGTATGGAATCAACCTGTGTAGCTTTTATTAACATCACCGTCTGTAATAGTTAAAAAGTAGCAACATGAACCAGGAATGTCAAGGCACCGAGTCGGAAGTAGCTGATACAACAGAGAAGCTTAAGCAGAAATATTTAAGGAGGAGAAAACAGGTTTGAGAGTTCGACATTTTAACTGAGGCAAACTCCGCTTGTCTGATGACTTTATGTGCAAACGTGCTCTAATGGTCGCTTGTTGTCAAAGTTTAATGTAACTTAGTGACACGACAAAAAAATCGACCCTTTTGACATAATAGTCGTGATTAATCCGATTGCTGACACTTTAAACTAAAACAGGTGTTGTCTTGCTTGTCAGTTGCCACCTTCAGACGATATTTCCCCAGGAACCAGTAACGGTGGGTTTACTACACATGAACCTATTCATGATCACATGACTGACCCCTTGTGATTGGGCACAGAGTCATTTATCTCTCTATTTTAGAAGCAGTACAAAGGCTCACTTTGGCTCAGAGATCCAAACAACCAAGCAAAGTCTTGAAATACTACAGCCAAACTTTACATGAGCTGTTCAAAGCAGTTACCAACCATCCTGACCAGTAAGTTTCATGGCACTACTCTTACAAATTATACAAATGTACATGTTGGTGATTAGTATTGTGTCTTTTCTAAGATTTGGCAGTGATCGTAGTCTGCACGGCAGTAATGAGGACCTGAGTGGGGATTCTACAGTTGCCCCTTTTCAGGACTCTCATGTGCTGTTTACTGAAACAGGTGTGTATGTGTCAGAGCAGGATACCAGTCACCAGTGTTGGACTCTAACTGACAACTGATCACCTTTCAGAAAACCTGAACTGGCTGATGCTGAAATAATTTTCCCAAGCATTTCTTGACTTAATAGGATTTTGCATTAAAGAAATCACACCCCAGGCTTTAGTCCTTGAGTTGTGTTCTTGCAAATTGCTGTATTTACTTAGTCTACTGTTATGTGAGGAATTTCTGACTTTTTTACAGCCTTGGAGATAAATACAACTGATAATTAGCAGTTCTTGGGCTTTATTTTACTTCTGTCTAGATGTGACTCTGCCTTCCTGTCTGGATGGTAGCCCTGGGTCCTCTGAAACAGAAACAGACAGAGATTTGGAGCGGGCTCCCCGGTTCCCTGACTCGTGCTGCTCTTCTTCTTTAGTAGTAGCTAGGGTTTACCAGGAGATGATGACCATCTATGAACAGCTAAAGGTGAGAGAGTAGAATCGTTGTAATGACAGTCACCAGTAAACTCAGAGGGGGAAAGCAGTGTGACTATGGTTACATACTGTATGTGCCATTGGAAGACACTTACACATGTTTGTCAAGCATTACACATCGACTTGCATCATAATGTAAGTTTGCCTGTGTATTATTGTTATTGTTGCATTTTCCCTGTACAGGTGATTATGAGGAGTAGTTTGGAGTTTTTGAGTCAGAAGTTTATGTTGGAGAAGGAATATTGTATATAACATAAATTAAGATGTGTGTGCGCGCACATACAGGCAGAGCGACAAAGCCAACAACAGTGCGAAAGACAGCTGCACCAGCGAGAAAGGAGGCTAAAACAACAGGAGGAGGCTTTTGGGAGGGTGGCCGGGCTGGAGGAGATGCTGCACACTCGCATACTGGCTGTGGAGGAGGTCAGACACAAATACACTCATCCAGTCACATTCAATACAAGGGATGGGTTTTACATTCTTCACCACACCTTGTTTTCTCTTCTTCCTCAGTACCACTTGTCTCCTTTCAGGAAGTAAACATTGAAAATGATATGACGCACTGCCTAATCACGTTTTAACATAATTCTGTTTATATATTGTCTGTGGTCTGACAGAATTAGCTTGAACAACACTCTCCCTTGAAACCTAAATTAAATCAGCATTTTATATGCATTATTACAAGTGTAATATAATCTTTCTAATAAATAAACCAATCTGTCATCTACAGTCTAGAAATGAATGAACCTCAGACATACTGACAGACAAGAAATGCCACAGTCCAACCTGATCTCTAAACCCTTCATTTTTAGCCTTTGATGCTTTCCAAATCAAGTAATAAGATAAACACGCATAATTAAACAAATCAAATCAACTTTATATAACTGCTTTCCTGGTCACAAAGAATCTTTAATAATATCAGAACAGAATGATGCAGACTGGCTTTCATACTGTGCAAATTAAATTCAGCATAATGTAGCACTGAAGCGTAATGACTTTCATGATTGTATTTTGATAATGTGTATGTATGTGTTGCCAGAAACACCAGCAGGAGCTGAGCCAGTTGAAGGAGCTTCTTCGAGAGAGGAGCAAAGAGAACAGGAGGCTCAAATCCAGCTTTGACACCATTAAGGAGCTGAATGACAACATGAAGAAACAGGTCGGAAGTGTTGAACAACAAACAATAACTGCTTGTTTTGTTAAAGTCGGTAAATAGTTAACTATTGGCAAGTGTTTTTTATGCTTTTGGCATTTCAGTGGTGTGATAAATTACATAGTACATGATAAGTGTACAAGTAATCTTTGGTTGATAATGTGTCTATTTCCATCTGGGTCAACAATCATCCTATTAGGCCATAGCAGTTGGGTTACATACAGTAGCTGACACATGTAGGGCCAAAACAAGCAAGAGACATTGTTGGAAAGGTAAAAACTAGTTATTTGGAAATGGCCAGAGTTTCTAAAGCTGCATTAATACCAGAGAAATACCCATTGCAACCTATGCAGCTGACCTGTGCTGACAATGACAGGAAGCACAAGAGACCTATGATTTGATAAGGTAACATTACCATCCCGGTGCAGAGAATCAACATCTGTGCTCCCAGACTGCAGCACTAGGACACAAGCTTGCTAACAAGCCTCTTGTCGTAGCTTTAGTTTAAACCCCAGCAGCAGTCGCTTCTGTCTGCCTTGTCAGTCAGTTTAGGACATGATGTCAGTGAGAACAGCAGAAAACTGTGGTTGGCTCGGTATAAACAAACGGCGCTGTCTCAGCTTTAAGCAGAATGTAGGGGAAAGTGCAAGCGCTGCTTTACACACTTTACCACCACTACTGACATGTTGTCTAGCTGCACAGCTGAGGAGCATAATAAGCACAAATGTTAAACCATGTTGGCTACAGTGAATATCAAGTTATTGATTCAAAGCTCAATGATTGTTTACAGCCGTAACAAAGCTTGTGATTTATGTAGAATTCGATCTTCAACTAAATATGCTCCTTGAAATGTTGTAAATGTTCTTATATTCAGTAGTACACACTAAAACACATTGTACTATATGTATCCTTGTGGTTTGTTGAATGTGTCACCCTTCTTGTTATATGTATTAATAAGAATTATTGATACTGACCAATATTAAAAAGTATACCGATAATATTTTTGGCCATATCACCATAACATCCAGAACTCAGGGAAGTTGAACTCTTCTTAGGTATCAGTGTTATCACAGCGTGTAAACTTGCAGGCATCGTGGTTTCCATTTGTAATGTATAATAGTAATAGGTCTGAACATTTAGTACAGTGCGTTTTGTTTATAATTAATATTCAAAATGAAGACAGTGACAAGTTCCATCTGAATCCATCTGCTCTGCCAGAAGTTTGCCAATAATCCAAAAATTAAAAGCCACTGATCAAATCTTCCTTTTGTCATGGCTGAAGGCTCCTACCAGGCAATTAGTAGCATAGGCCACAGGAGGGTGCTATAACATAGTCATCTTGAACTTGAATGTTGAATAATAGAACAGTGATGTATGATCACTGGGTCCGCACTCGTTTTCTTGTCTGTTGGAAACTTCATGAGCTTTTGCTGCTGCTAAATTAAGTTCTCTTTGCTTCAGAAGCAAAATCCATAGGCGTGTATCTAAGTAAATAAACTGACTGGTTCCATCCATCCATTTGACATTTTCCATTTTTAAAATCAACAGCTGAGTGAGCTCAGTGAGCAGAATAAGAAGCTGGAGAGTCAGTCCAAGAGGGTGCAGGCTCGGCTTGAGAACCTCCAGGTACGAGCACATTAATCAGGTCACAGATGTTCATTCCTTCTGTGTTATATGGTCCGAGTCATGGAACTTTTAAGTAGAATCGGTCTGACAATCGATTTCTTTCTGCCCCGTGATGGTCTGAATGTTGTGTGAAGCTTTTTCACTATAAGAATAATTTAAGACTAATAATCTTTTACCTTTGAAATAGTTGAACTTCATTTTTAATTTCTGTTATCTTTGTTTAAAGGTTAAACAGACACTTTTCATACCTTCATTCACTGATTTATTCATTGATTTCTCAGAGGAAATGTGCACAGAGCACAGCATCCAGAGGCAGTCAGAATGTGTGTGCTAAGAGCCTAGAGTGTATTAAACCAGCCAAAAAGGAGAAACGTGTTGCTCCTGGACGACTCAGCAGCAAGGTATTTCAACATAATGTATTTCTGTGTGTGGTTTACAGTTACGTGTATTGTCGGCCATCGGATTCTGCTGGAATTGTGGCGGTAGTTCTTCATTTATTATGAATTAAACAAAGCAACACAGTGTGCATCCTTCAGCATGGTTAGCCAGACACTAACATGCTCATTTAAAACATATCCAGGCTTTCTCTCCACTCTGCCAGTAGGCATGATCAAGTTTGTGATTTTGTTATCGTCACTGTTGCGGATGAAGATGAACTTAGTTTGAGACATTTCTAACTTCTTCTGTCTCTGTTCACAGTACTGACTGAACCAAACTTTAATTCCATTACCACACTTTTTTCTTACACTTTAATTAATACCTTTAGGCTCCTCAGTGAAATCAGACTCTTGATGCAATGTTCCTACTTTTTGAAAAATGCCCGTATGTCCCATGGACGAACTTCAAACATAAAGCTTTAAATTTGAGTCATGTTTTTTCAAAGCTTGATTTCTTTCATCTTCTGATCAAGATATGAACCTGATGGATGATAGAGGTCTGTTCAAAATGCTAACCGTAGTCACCATTTTGTAGATGACAGCAGTATTATTTAACCCTTTATCATTTCACCCTCCTTCCCTCAGGGCAGCTACGGTCCCACGCCACTAAAGCTCCTGGCCCTTCTGCTCGACTGGGTACTTGATGGACAGACATTCTCATCAGTAGCAGGGAACGAAAGGAAAGGTGCAGGCCAGTGTCTGCCTCTGGATGTTGTACTCAATGAGAGATGCCTCAAGGTGGCATGTTCCCTGTAGCTTCATGCTTGTCTTTGGATTTTTGCTGTCATGACCTCAGAAACATTTATTAGGATTAAAGTTCAGTTATCCATGGTTTCTTAGGTGCTGCCGTTATTAGCAGATCAGCTTCATCATGCTCCTCTCTCAGAACCAGAGCTACTCCTAAACCTTCTTCGCCTCATCCACTGGGTTTTGAGACACATGGACAATAGCACACAGGTAAAGATGTCTGGGTAAACTGGGCTGTTGCAGCAAGTAGTAATAAGCATAATGATTACAGTAACAATAGAATGTGGGAAATTTGCTTCTCTGTTTTTAGTTTTTGCAGATTTTCACCTAGCAGTGTCTGGATCTTAAAACCCCTGGTAATGGTTGAAGTTGTGACACTTCAAAGAGCAGTATGTGTCATGTTCAGGAAAAGTTCCCAGTAGCTTATTGTTTCTTTGTAGGGACTGTGTGCCAGAGTTATCTCTGGGACAGATGGTGTCACATGACCTGCTGATCTGTCTGAGATCACTATGCCAAAATCGCAGCACAGCCTAGCACTGTTATATTTCATGAGACCAAAGGGTGCATCAGTTGGAAAGAGGGCCAGTTTATCTCTGAAAAAATAGTTGTTCAGCAGCATCCTCCTCCTTTCTTAATAGATTATTTGCACTGTCAGAAAATAACAGCACAAATGTACAAGATTATATTTCTACAGCAAGATGCTTATAATATTCCGGCCCACCCCTTTCGTATTTATTGGTGTTTGGGCTTGCAGGAGTTCCTGGGATTTTGGTACCATTGGACTTGGTATTGCAGTGTGCGTTTCTATTAATCTCAGTGCTCTAAGTGGTCAGGCTTGTGCTGATACGCAGTACCAGCACTTATGCATTTTACTAAATTTGGCATGCTGGCACTTCCCTCAAGCTGCTGACACTCTTTTCTGCCCTCTTCATGGGTTTGACATGTGCTGCATCTCATCTGCACAGCAGAGGAGAGCAGACGACTGGAGCAGGGGGCGGTGACAAAGAGATCCACCAAAAGAGGCCTGTTCTTCCCCAGAAGCAACAAAATTCAAGTTTAGGTGGTCCCAAATAATCACTAACCATTTCATTATTTGATCCCAATTATAAAACAAAAGAAATACAAATTAAAATTCAAAACAATAAAGGTGTGATACCCCCCCACCATCACCACCTCCTGTGTCCTTGCAGTTCTAAGGTTTACTTGCACGATTAAGGTCTTTGTAGTAAAAAAAAAAAACTGAAAATGTGCATCCCTCAGAAATCAGAAACCAAACACAACACAGGCCATATCGTATCCGTTCAGCAACATTGTTGATGACCAGCTGGAATCACGTGCTCAGTTACTCTTGTAATATGTGTTGTCAAACACAAACCATGAGTTGGGCCACAATACATAACTGGAGGGAAAAGATAACAAATACTGGAAGATGGAAACATCTCTTTGTTGCTTTAGAAGTACATAAATCTTAAATATTAGAGGTAGCTCACTGCCCTGAGTTATTAGTTCAGTCAGAGAAGAAACCTGCCGGCTTCCTGTCACACTGACCTTGTATTTTTGAACCCCACATTCGATGACCACTGTGGGCATGTCATCCTGTTTTTGACAGTTGTATAACAGAAGTAACTGAGGGCAGGAACTGTTATACAGTATGTTCTTTGCACTAACCAGTGGGTGCATGTGTGTATTTTGCACAGCATGTAGCGCTGTCTGCCACTCTGCGGAGGATAGGGGAGGAAGTGTCAAAGCCTGCAGCCCAGTCAGCAGTGTTGCAGTGTGAAGATTCAGACCTGCCCAAGTCCTGCAGTGAGGCAGCCCGGCCGTTCAGGAACCGGCCCCTTTACCGCAGCCCCTGTCATCACACACGTATCCTCTCTACACTCATCATCCTCCGCACTGTCTCACAAGGTGTTAATACTGAACACACATGTACATACTGCATGTGTGGCTTTTTATTTGGAAAACGCAAGCAGGTATCAAATAGTGGACGTAAAGCACCGCAGTAGGATTAATAACGACTCGGCAGCGGTGGGGGGAGCTTGATTTCGTTGTCAATAAAGGTGTTGATTATTTCTTGATTAAATCAGAAAAACATTGCTACACTAAAGGTCAGATACAAGGAAAACCCTGTAAACTAACTGAATATTGTAGACATTTGCTTACTGCATGTGTTATTAATGTTATTAAGAGCATGTGGCCATTCCACTTCCACCATGACTACTAATCTGATCAAAACCAAACTGTGGATTTCTGCTTTTGTCTATCTAACGGGCTTGTTTTCTTTACAAAGAGCATCACCCTCACAGAGCCACTAGCATGGTTTTAGTATTGTTCTGATACAGATATTTAAAAAGGGGCTTGGAGCTTTTATCTCTATGCAGTTTTTGCTCCTTGGCCCCTCACACTATAAATCTTCAGGAACTCAGTGGATAACTGCCGACATATTTTATGAAAGTCTCCTCTGAACTGACCTTCCTGCTGGTAATGCTTAAGGGCTTTTTATTGTCAATCTGCTTCCCAGGTTTGCTTTCCCCTCTTGTCTGGACAGATGAAAACCACATTAAGTATATTGCAGAGGTGTTATTTTCCCCACAGGTTTGCTGGGATTTTACACATAATAGATACGATTCTAAGATGGGGTTAATCAATTTCAGTCCAAAAAAAAAGAAGGCTTTTGACAGGTTGTATAAATCTAGCATTTTTGGTCATTGGAAAGAACTTCTGAAATTCTTACAATTAATTGAGGTGGTCACAGAGCATATGCTGTAACTCAGTGGGTGATGCAATATGGTGATACAATCCACTGTTGAAATGTCTGGATTTGATACCCACAAACTGACAAATGATGCGTTATTCACAGCAGTTATGGTTGTCTCACTTGCATCATAAGCATTGAATAAGAAAATGCTAGCAGATCCGTGGGTTCTTACCTCCAAAGCCTTGCTGTTATTGCACAGAGACATCATAATCCAAAACATATGGTCTTGATCACACAGCAGGAGTCCAGACATCTGTTCGACTGTTGTGTCACACTCCTTTTGCAATGGTGAGAGCTGTGTCAATTGTGTTTAATGTAGGCCTTGAGGACTTGAACTCAGGTAACGGGGGCTCGATTTGGAATATTCTTTGGTGACTCGGACACTGAGGACTTGAGACTCAACTTGAGGTTTAGTGACTTTACACCAATTTAAAACATGATCAAGCGTTTCTGTATGTACTGTACATACGGTATGTCTCTCCCTATCTGCAGCTGATGTAGTGGCCCAGGCTCTGGATATCCTCCATACCGATCTCATGTCTGTGGAGAGCCGAGGCCTGTTTATACACTACGGAGGAGTGTGTGTGCTGCTGTCAGTGTTACGGGCTGGCCGTGGAGGCCTACACACACCTATAGACATCCTGATGCAGCTCACTGAGCAATCTCGTAAGTAGGCATATGTCAGATGACTATGGTGCAGTACTCATCAGTCTTATGTAATGACTGTATCAAGAGTGATAACCATTAGGTTTCCACGTCAGGCTTCAAATAAAGAAATCATTATGTACATCAGCTTAATACCCAGCTTCAGTTTGAATATAGAAAATTAGTGTAACATCTCTATTAATTAGAACTGTGTGTAGCCTGTATTTTGTTTATGTTTAATTAGCCTACATGATTATTATTGCTTTCATAGAAAAATATGGTAGTGTATGTCCATTATGTTTAGGGTGGTGGCTATCTCACCAGCATCCCCCAGTTGAAACATGTTCCCATGGCCAAGGTTGTTGGCATAGCCCTATAAGAAGAAGCTTTATTTTATTGTCATTGTAACATTGTGACACATACAACGAAATTTTGTTTGGAGCCAAGGGGCCCCGGGCCACTGTGTGCATACGTGCCGCCATCAGCTGCTGTGATCACTCTTCTGACCCAGACTGTCTTTACTGTCACTGTTGTTTTTGATTTATACCTGCTCCTCCTGCAGCATCTCCCTCTCATCCCTACATAAAAACCACATGTGAAAAGTCGTGGTTTCTTTGAGCTCACCCAACTCATAAGCATTGGTCAAGTGTTAGATTTAGAAGCTGTGTGCATAACACCTTGCACCTCCACCACCTCCTGGCTCTGTTTCTAGAAAGACAAAAGACTTGACAGCAGAGAAAAAGGTGGAGAGACCAGCTGCAGTGTGTTTCCATGGAACAGTGAGTTCATTAGGGTAATGAGCCACGTCATTTAAGACTGCTGTATGCTAATACATAGCAGAGCCATATGCAAGAGACAACTGCGGCTGGAGCTGTGTGTGTGTATGTGTTTCAGGAGAACTGTGTCAGAGTGTCACTGTGACAGCTTGACTGCTTGTATAAAGTTCAGTCACATTCTCTACCAGGTGCATAACACTTTTCTTGAATAGCATAAAAATACAGTTGACCATATCAACACACATGTACACAAATACAATCAGTAACAGGGGTTTACTGGATTTGACATCTGGTAAACGGTGGGTATGTTGACTACCAAATTGCTTCACAGGGTGGATTCAACTTCCACAGTCACATATGGACCTACTCTGAGTGTGTTTGTGTGTCTTTGTGGGTACATGTGTGGGCAGTCTTTCTATGCTCGCCATAGTAGAAAAGTATTTGTCATTATATGTTTTGATGGTGTTACAGTTTAAGACCTGGATAAATCTCTTTAGAAATGAACCTTGTACCCCTGTTCTTACTTTATGATGTGTCACAGAACCTGTGTTAGCCGTCAGACATGAGGAATGTGTCTGTATTTCTGTGTCTTGTATCCATTACCGCCACATATGTGTACAACATAGCACACATTAAGAAGTCTTGGCAGCGTTTGTATCAGTTCTACAAACATTTGTCAGGCTCCTGGAGTTTGGACTGAAGAACTCTGCTCAGATACAGGATTAGCAGGGTGACCAACAGCCATGTTGTCCAGCTCCTATCAGCAGACATTACACTGAATGTTCACTAGTTAAACACTTTTTAATTTCACTTGTATCAAAATAAAAGAAAAACTGTAAAAGTATGCTAATACATTAAAGTCATGTCAGTAACATATGGTAACTTCTCTATGGTAGGTTTATAATCCTGAGGGGAGTTGATGTTATTGCTGACCAAACTAACCTTTCCTGCTTTATCCTCCTTTTATTATCAGGTTCTACCTGTCTTATCGTTTCTTATGTGAACCTGCTCTTCCATGTCCAATCGTCTGCTGTGATTTGATGCCAGTAAAACCTCTGTACCAGCTCAAAAATTCCCCCCCAGGCTCTGACTGTATTCCCTCTGTTTAAAACAGAGTTGCTTTTTATAGAAGGAGCTGGAATGTGCCTTTAGTAGAAACAAATGGTTGTTGACTGGGAATTGATGCTTTTTAAAACTATAAGGTGGATATCTGCTGTTATTAATTTTAAAAATCATCTCATCTGTGTGGAGAGTGATGCTATTGTCTCTTTTTTTCTCTGTGTCTGAGGTTTGGGTTTGATGAAGGGAAAGTCAGAGTTAACTGACAGCATGGAGGCTCTTTTACATACAGTCATCGCAGAATCTCTCTGACCAGCATCTGTGACCTCGTCTCACTCACTTTGATTGTTAGTGTCTTCATGGTTTGTTTGCATGAAGTTTTAAACACTGGACAAAAACGGATTGGTCAACAGAGAAATTCTCTTAATAATGTTCTAGTGTGCTTGTGTTTGTGTCCATGTAGGCTACTTAAATCCATTCCTGGAGGCGTGTAGCTGTGAGGAGTTTTTCCAGACGGCGTCCCAGCTCATTAAACGTCCTTGTCTGGAGCTCCCATCACTGGAGAAGCTCTCGATCCTACTGCATAAGCTCTCCAGCATTAGGTAGACACGGTGATCTCCATGCTGATAAAATCACACCCTGAATAAGATTTAACACATCTGATCCTGGGTAGTAAATACCTGCAGGCTTGAGCATATGCAGCCCAGAGATGTTCACAAGTCAGAAAATAGAAGTCTGAGTCTCAAGACTCATGTTTCCAGTGTAATACTGTCTGTTCCAAGAGCGTTTTCTCCTTTTGAATTGTATCCAGTGTATATATTAATAAAGCTTTATAGTGGGTTTGTACTTTGTTCCTCTGAGCTGCCACAGACCATTGTTAAATTCTGTGAACCTGCAGATGAATATGGAATCTGAGCTGCAATACAGTATATACGTTTGATCTTGCACGTGTGCTGAAGCCAACACATGTTTCAAAATGTGTTACTTTCACAGTGTGCATGTGAAGAGGTTTTCTTAGTGATGCATTTCCTGGACTCAGTTGCTCATCATCATCATCAAAAACTAGAAGTAATTAGCTATCTAGCTGGAGTACACTAGTGGAGTACTAGATAAGAGTGACTCACATACAGTATGTTTCTTTGAATGTCTGACAGGTGGTTGTCTCCTTTTTATTTTGTTTTGTGCAGGAAGAATTGTCGTCTGTTTGAGCTGTCCTCCCTCCACCACCAGTTACAAGAGCTTTATCACAAAACCAACCATGCACACGCCTTCCTCCGCCTCAACCTCAGGTCCATCCTGCACAATCTTAAATAATGCACACATTTGCGTTTCCCTGCTTCATGGATTCAAGCTGCCTTCAAGCACTCAGACTTACTAGTTAAGACACAGGTGATTTCCATGTCGCTGCTGAAACACATTGCTTGATATCCTGTGTTCAAACTGTAGTTACCGTATTTTCAACTGTACTTCAAACAACATGGCTTACGTAGACACACAGTGACATGTTTTCGAAGTTCTCTTGTCTGTTCGAAGTATTTTATAACATTTTGTGTTCCACACTTTGTGACCCCTCTGTTTTTGTGTTCCACAGTGATGTTTTGTTTTTTATCTGTGATGCAGAACCTTTTTATTAAATGAGTGTCATGCTTGCCAGTGGCCCTAATGGCTGTCTCATGTGCTCAGTGGAAGAAGGCCGTGACTGTGAAGCTTCTTAATGGCAATAAACAAGAAGAACTGAAGAAGACTGGACTGCATACAAAATGGTGAAATCCATATGTTTTGTATAAATGTGGAAGTGCTTGGGTGATCTGGATTTGAAATGAGTCTACCCAATCTCTTAAGGGCACTAGAGAATCCAAATTCCTGATTGAACTGCATTGTAGTTAGTTTGCAAAACTTCTGTTCAGGTAAGAGCTTGAAGATGGTGGGTTTGAAGAAACTTTTACAGTGTATTGTGTTTTCAGATATCTACTGTAGAATATACATTCCAGTTTACTTGAATGAATGAAATTTATTTCTGTCTAGATAACTGTACAAACATGACAAGAAGCACTATTTTCAACAATAA
>NW_018128026.1:6572-8794 GCF_001952655.1 Monopterus albus | reverse complement strand
ATTTTCTGGCTGATAATTTAATGTTTAGATCATATCATTTTAAGAAGAAACCCTTGTAAAATCTGTGAGGTTTTATTGCTAACTTTACAAGATGCATGGCTTTTAGGATAATGTTATGTTGCATATGTTTGGTAAACACTAAGTCAGAGAGTGGTGGCCTGGTTAAACTTTGGCAAATCCAATAAAAACAGAGATGCAGTTGGTAATGTCAGCCTAAACTCTGATGCATACACTGGCGAAATCAGAAACAGCTGATGCACTAGTCATAAATGGGGCTTTGTTTTAACTTAACCTCTAACTCCATTGCCTATTATACACTTGTTAATATATTTGGACCTGGAAGTAACACTCTAGGTTAGTAAGCTAGTTAGCAAGACCATGATAGTGACAGATCGTGATAGTGCAGATTAATACAATGTTTAATCAATTCAGTACACTGGTTTTAGTTTTGGATAAGTAATAAAACACACACATGCTCAGAATTTGTTAAATGCCACTTGGACAACAGGAGGGCTTTTAGTAAACTGTCACATCTGGGAGTGTTTGATTTGTAATATAGTCATTACTCACTCTAGCGCAAGGCTGGTGCTCCCTTTGGCGTGAGCTTCATCAGTGTCTCTGTTTGAGTGTTGCTGATTGTGAACACTCTTCTCATTGTCCACAGGTTTAGTATTGATGAGGGATGGACGTGGACTGTTCACAACTTCACCAGCACCTCGGTATTTGTTGACGGACTCCTGAGTTAGCCGGGAGACGAGACCCTTGTTACCCTAGTTTTGTAAAATCAAAACTGTTTTGTTTCAGAGCTGCTGTCAGAATAAAATGGAAGTCTAAACAGGTTGAGATGAATTCATTGAAAATGGACTGAAAATTTTAAAGACCGACAAAAAAACATCCAACTCTGAGCTTCAATGAGTGTAAATAACAATATCTGGAATTGAAAAGCTTTTGTGGAAACATAAATTAAACACATGGTGACTCTTCCTTCTCCTAAAGTCCTCCCTTCATACCTCCCACTTGGTTCTCATGAGTTGTCTGTAGGGGCGGACGGGGCAGTGCTTCCTGGCCATACACTACATACAAAGGAGATCAAGTTTCTTTCCCATCACAACAATGCCCCTTCAGTCTGCTGAAATTGGGTGCCAAATTTCATGGCGTTAACAGTGGCCTGTCTCACTCCACATTTCCCGCAAAGCTGTCCTTACTCTTCTCCTCAAGTGGGTTGAATTGCTGTTACAGCGAAGGTTGATGGGAGAAGAGGCGCATGCATGACCTCTGCTCTCCCTCCCTGTCTTGCTTCTTTCCGCTCGGACATTTTATTTCTGTATTTCTGCTCCGTATTTGCGAACTCTGTATTTCATTCTCACTTCCTTTAGTCGACTGTCTGCTGGCCTCTTCATCAGGCTCCAGCTGCCCTAGACCACTAGTCTAGTGCACACTTTTATTAAAACTCAACACTATGTCTCACACATTTTTGATATGCTGCAGGTTGTGAGATTGATTACATATGTTATAGAAATTGTTACAAACATTTGCCTTCATTCTTTGTGGCACCATTACATTGACTTACATCCATTTCCTGAAGACCTAACCTTAAGTTGTCCCTCTAAAATTCAGTGGTTTCCATGATAGGGATCAGTATTTGGCCCCCACCAGGAAGAACCCACACTTTGAGTAATACCGCTCACCCATTTACATTAGTGGCAGATTTAAACTAATCAAGGTCAAGGTCAAGTGTTTATTGTCATATGCACAGTAAGGAAACGTGATTCCCTGTACAATGCAATTCTTACTTTGCCGTCCACATGAATGCCACACAATATAAGTGAAATATAACACAGATACATAGGTAACACAAAATCTAAAACTCAAACTCTAAGGCACTGTAAAACAGCCAATGAAAGAAGCATAATGAAGAATACAACAAGAGCACAATATAATGAAGAGAGAATATATGCTACATGGAAGCTGTGTGTGCAAATATTCAGCAGCGAGTGTGCAATTATTCATGTGCGAACTGAGTGGGTAAACAGTACGGGTGGAATTATATGTGGTAGTTCATGAGTCAGCTGTTTAGGAGTCTGATGGCAGTCAGAAAGAAAGAGTTTTCCAGTCTAGAGGTCCTGCACTTCACACTTCCGTACCTTCAACCGGAGGGTAAAGGTATGAACAGTCTGTGCTGGGGGTGGGTGGGGTGCTTGAGGATGGAGGCAGCTTTCCTA
>NW_018128026.1:2137-5307 GCF_001952655.1 Monopterus albus | reverse complement strand
GTACAGGTACTAATGTATCCAGTCACATACTCAGCATAGTCCTGTACGCTGACAGAAAAGTCCTCCAAGGTGGCTGCAGCTTTAAACACATTCCAGTCTGTCCGAGCTAAACAGTCCTGCAGGGTGTCTTCAGTCTCTGGGGTCCAGAGTTTAACTTGCTTGGTGACAGGGTTTGTTTGTTTCAGTCTTTGTCAATCAATCAATCAAACAAAAGTAATTTGTAGTTGCTCAACAGGGTTTTGTTTTAATAATAAAAATATTACATGGGGTGACTGTGGTTCAGTGGGTAGGGCAGTCCTCTCCCAACCCGAGGGTCAGAGATTTGAATCACGGTGCCTGCAGTCCACATGTTGAAGTGTCCTTGGGCAAGATACCGAACCCCCAAGTTGCCCTTGATGGTTAGAGCCATCAGTTGCGGTGGTGCCACAGATGGCTGCCTCAGTTCTGTACCATAAACAAATTCCTTGTGTGTAACATACTTGGCCAAATAAAGGTGATTATTATAATAATAGTAAAGTCTAGACCTTAAGTGACCTGAGATGACTTTTGTTGTGATTTGGTGCTATACAAATAAAATTGAATTGTATGGTATAGTTTATGCAGATTCATGCACTTCAAAGTGCTTTACAGATGACTGACAAACTGATAATGAGACAAAACAAGTGTGAACGTTGAATGCAATTTAAAACTGATAAAAGATCAATTTGAAAAACACGAGCACTTTAAAATAAAAAAACAAAAGTAATATTAACAGTTTACATAAAAGCCAGTGTAAACAGATGTGTTTTTAACCTACGTTTAAAGCTCTCACTGTGTTCTGCTCCTCTGGAAGTTGTTTGCATATGAAAATTGTGCTGCAAATATGTAGTGTTTTGCAGGAGGTGGAGTATGTATGAGAATAGAGGTCATGGATTTTGGTAAATGTGGTCACTGAATGTATTTTGTCTGAAAGCAATGGAAAATGATTCAGTTGGGTCCACTTCTGTTTTGCTGGTTAGCATCAAAGGGCAGATGCTGGCCGTGGCACCTGGTGATGACATCACATTCATTGTCCACCAGGAAAATGTAGGATGAAAGTTATTTCCTGATTGGTTCCTCCTCCATAAATGATTTAACCTGCTGACTGTCATCACTTCTTTTACCAGGGTGACACAAGCAGCACCAAGTACCAGGTGGAACTTGGCGACGGAGTTCGGGCCATCTACCAGAACCTTACAGTGACAGATGAACCCATCCAGCATCGCTATGAAACCCCAGGCATTTACAGGGTCACTGTGAAAGCTGGGAACATGGCAGGACACGATGAGGCCACCATGTACATCCAGGTCACAGGTCTGAATCGGTTTTTCTTTTTGGAAGCTAGTGGCTTTTTTTCTGTATAGTTCTAACAACACATAAATCACACAACCAGGCAGTAACCTGCACCTACATTTGCCTTAAATTTCTTTTTAATGCCTGATAGAGAAAAAGACAGCATCTTTTGGCAGTCTGTCTCTCTCACAGGAGGTGGCGAGAGAGACAGACGTGTCTCCTTATTAGGATGACTTTTTATTTTTCACTTCCCAAGCAGAAATTATTTCCTGCCACTTAGCATTTCTGACACTGGAAATTTCATAAAATAAGGGAAAACTATTTTGTCTCGGTCAGTGGGGATTAGAGGCTGTAGTCTATTTTTATTTGTCTTTTAATCTGATAAGACAGCTCTGTCTTTGAACGGCTTTAAACCTCAAAGTGTGTGGGTTTAAGTTGATAATAAAGACCCTTTTGGGAACTGTCCTCTTCAGATATTGCATTTTTCTTATTTGGAGCACTGGTATGACATGTTCATTTATATAACTTTACCTACAATTTAAGGACATTAAAAACCAAATCATACACAAGTCACATCCAGTTTCGGTGTGCATGAATTCCTTGAATTTATAATCTTATCCAAACTAATCTTTAGTCTTTCACAGCTCCTTTACAGGAAGTGCACCTGGAAGTGGTTCCCATTGCTGGGAGGAACCATGAGGTCAATCTGACCACTGTCGTTCTCCTCGCTGAAGCCAACCTGACTGTCTTCTACTGGTGGATAGGCGATGGCTTGGGGGTAAAGGACACACAAAAATTGGCAATGACTAATTAAGCTGTTTACTTATTCATTTCTTGGTCTCTTAAAACTACATTAATCTTGTTTTAACTACCTGGGAACAGCAAAACAAGTTGTAAACATGATATATTGTACAAAGTTGATATGGTAAATGTGTTAACCTACTATAAACTGTTGTAGATTTGCACCTTTAGCAGGCAAAGAGCAGCATAAACATTCAATAGGTGTCATGTCATGTCCAAGTCCAATATGTACTGTAAGTAAATGTGCTGTAAGTCACTTTGTAGCTGCTAAATGTTCCACTGTGTTTATCTGTGTGGCCACTGTTTGATGCTGGACAAATAGGCAAAGTTGTGTTTCAAGAGCTTAGCTCAACCATAATGATTTTAATCAGTATCATCATTCTAAATTTATGATTAGAATTGGTAGTTATTGATTTATTTAGGTTGGAAGCCAGTTATTGATGATTTTAAGGTTTATATTTTATTGCTTGGTTTATATTTTATTGCTTGTTGCTTTGCTGTAGCTCTATTAAGCTTCTATATAAAATTCCTGAAAAGGTTTAATACTCTCTGTGGTTATTGAGTCAAGTTTGATGTTATTGACATTCCTATAATTTTGTTGAGTTAACACTTTTCAGTGGTAATGCTTAAGACACACATTTCTCAGTGTTTGGTTACCCAATTCCCAGTGAGTTGGGGTTACATAAGTCTTAGTGAGCGTGTGAGGTGGCATAACAGTTCACAGGGGTGACAGAAGGCCCAGACTGAACTGCTAAAATGACTTTTAGACAGCTTCATCAGAAAAGGGCTTATCTAAAATATCCAACTGTTTACTTGTTACATAATACACACTATTCTTTAAACATCCTATCCTTAATAACATCTTAGGTCAACTAAATACTGTGCAAAACAAATATGGTCTTAAGTGTCCAGTGATACAGCTTTTATTGGTTATTTCAGACTAAATTTAACACTTCCTCAAAGAGCCAGAGTGTACGGGCTTATAAAAATTTCTCAGTACAGTGACATCTGAGGGTTTAAGGAGGTAGCTGCCACAATAAACTGCAGGTTGTTGTTAT
>NW_018128026.1:0-644 GCF_001952655.1 Monopterus albus | reverse complement strand
TTGTATATATTACAAAAAAGAGCGATAAGAATTGTGCATAAGATGGGGTATAGGGATCACACCACTGGAGCTTTCATACAGTCTAAATTGCTAAAATTTTTCAATTTAGTGGGATATAAGACTGCAGTGTTTATGTATAAAGCCAGGAGCAATTTATTACCTGGTAGAATTCAAAAACTATTTAATGAAAGGGAAGGGGGATACAATTTAAGGGGTCAGTTAAATTTAAAAATTCATGCTATACCTACAACCAAAAAATGATTTTGTATTTCTATAAGTGGGGTAAAACTATGGAATAATTTAAGTGTGGACATAAAAAATAGTAATAGATAGAATAAATAGAATAGAATTGACGAGTTCAAACGTAAATATAAAGGTATGTGTCAATCAAGATATATGCAAGAACAGGCTCAATGATTAATTACATGGACTATTGTGGGTGTGGTGTATATCTTGTAACCATTCTTTAGTATATCAATTGTGTGATGTAAGAATGTTAACACTGTTATATTCTTTTTAGTATAATATGTGTGTATGTAGAAGTGAATCATTTATTGCTTGCAAACCAATGATGGTAAGATGATGTCATGGAGTAGGACTGGATAAGTCTGACGAAGTTCTTCCTCCTCCATTCAAGCATGTAC
>NW_018128025.1:983074-985220 GCF_001952655.1 Monopterus albus | reverse complement strand
CTGGAATTTAATAATTTACTTTTTCCATGGATAACTCCCCTGGAACAGAGCCGTACAAAGTACAACTCCTTAGAACAAAGTGCAACTTGTGATTAAGTGAACACACACTAACTAAGTGAAGGCTATTCCTGTAAATACATCTGTGTCTGAAAGCAATGTCCTGGAGAAAAGCAGTGTCTTAATAAGGTAACAATTTCCAAACAGTGCTAGTGCCTCAGTTATATAGCAACCCAAACACTTCAATATTCCACAATTTCCCCCTTTTGATCTCGAAAGAGATCACACCTTACAGCTCAGTGGGGGCAGGGAGCTTTTCACACTCATCAACGCCCTCGTCCTGTTCCAGCAATGGCATCATTTGTTTAGGGTTCATATCTTTGTCCCTGCCTTCAATGGCTGTGGTAATTAATCTGTTACAGAGGGAGCAGATACAAGGAATACAACAACAACCACATGTAATCAAAACAGTTATCATGGTAGCCACTGTAATGAGGATAGAGACAATAACACCCCTCCATTTACCGAACATCCTATTAAACCAATCCTCAATAGGGTTATCAATACCCGAGTGTTCATGCATAGTTTTGGAGAGTGTGCGCACACCCTCTAGGGCCCTGGTTACGGAACCATCAGGAGCTGTGTTGTTAGGAATGAAAGTGCAGCACATCTCTCCAAACATTGCACACACACCACCCTCTTTTGCTAACAACATGTCTAAAGCCATTCTGTTCTGAACAGACATAGGGGAAGTGGGGGCCAATTGCTCAGAGAGGCCCTCCACAGCATCTCTTGTGAGATTGGCGAGACGCAGTACATTGTAATGAACATAGTTAATGCGGTCAACATTCTTGTTAGGGGTGACAGGAAACAAAGAAAACCCAAACACTTCAATATTCCGCACCTTGTTACTAAATACAATCTTCAACATCAGGTTCTTGCTGCTTTTGTCTAAGATTGATTTTCAGCCACAATGTATGCTTGTATTTCTGCTGTATATAGCCATCATAGACTGATACAGTATGTTAATTTTACCTTTGGTTTTTAAAAAACCATGGAGCTACCAGTGTGCAGAGCTTCTGATGGTATCCCCAGGATTCATCAGTCTTAACACCACTCTTTGAGCTTTAAAGTGACCATTAAATTCATGGGTTGGAAGTGTCTTGCTCTCACCTGCTGACACAACTGAATTTTTTAAGTTAAAGTAATGTTTTATATTAAAACTCAACTTACAATGATATAAATCGCAGAAAAAATGAGCATTTGAAAAGCTAGAGCCAACAATTATTCATCACATAAGTTATATTTGTTTGACAAATCACTTAAAAGAATAATCTTCTGTCAAAATAATATTTTCTGCTTATCAACTACGGCCTAATCAGTCATTGAAACCCAATGATGATTTTCATGAAACCCACCTCAGATACTTAAATCTATATGTAGTTTTTGTAACTAAGTCAAAATTAATCAGTGAATAAATGCCACAAAGCAAATGTAATTTTTCATGTTCTCACCAGACTAACCTTCAAACTTGCATGGGTTTAGATCTTTCTTTTTTTTTTACTTTTCTGATGCTTTAGAAAAACTTATGTCCAGTAAAGAGTCTGCTGCAAAAAGACCATTATCAGTGACCTGTTACAAACCACCACAGCCCAGTTACTGTACATATATTGGGAGAGAGCCTACCGTTTGTGTGTAACTTTTGGAATTCTATACTAATTGACTTGTGTATGTTCAGATAGTCCCCACATATCCCTTGATACATTCTCACCTGGCAGTATGTTTAACTTCACTGTTTGAGAACCATGGTAAAATGATTCAAGTGGGAATGAATGAAAACTGGTGCAGGAAAGGTGTGCCATATTTTCCCTTTCTGCCTTTTACCAAAATCAAATCAATATTTATAAAACAGCCCTAGCCCTACCAGTTACTCATGGTACTTTGCAGGTACTGTCATGGATGAGAGTAGGCCTACCTACCACGCACAAGCCCAGGGGTCCAAAAAGTCAGGGGCCACTATAGGACAAAGAGTGAAGGGACTCTTAACCTTTCCATTGGAAAGTCAATCATATGACTACAAAAAGGCATAAAATGAGAAAAATCAGATGCAAAACAACTACAATAGGACATCCATCCATCCATTTTCCTC
>NW_018128025.1:978274-980095 GCF_001952655.1 Monopterus albus | reverse complement strand
GTGTGGTGTACACTTTGTAATAATTCTTTAGTATATCACTTGTGTGATTAAGAATGTTAACACTGTTATATTCTTTTTTAGTATAATATGTGTGTGTGTAGAAGTGAATCATTTATTGCTTGCAAACCAATGATGGTAAGATGATGTCATGGGGTAGGACTGGATAAGTCTGACTTCTTCCTACTCCATTCAAGCATGTACTAGGTATAAGCAAATTGATATTGGATTGTGTGTAAAAATGTGTGTTGTTATATCAACTGTTTTATATGCTTGAAAGAATAAATCAAATCAAATCAAATCAAATCACAGAGCATCAAAAAAATAGAGGGACACACCAGACTGTCAGTTAGTCCATCAGAGCACATCACGTGTGATGAAATAAGGAGCAGAGTGTGTCGCTTCCTCGTAAAAGTGAGGCACTGGTTCCACACTAAGGGAGACAAGTTCATGGAGATAGTGAGGACGTGCATAGCCAATGATCAGGCTTCCCAGTGTTCCTTGCTAAGTGAGGAGGACTTACCACTCACCTCTGAACAGGGAACGACAGCAGTCGCCAATGAAGAGGAAATGATCCAATTAAAAGAGTACGTGCATTTAGCTGTTAATAAGCAGTTTTCAAGGATTTTCTTTAAAAAGCAGGTGTCACAACCACTATGGATCAAACAGATATCCACACCAAGCGATTGTTTGATAAAACATGAAAACATGGGCTCTCTTGGAGTGCGAACAGATCGTATATGATACAAAAACATTCAAACACCTGGACAAAAATGTCTATAAGGACATCTACAAACATTTCAGCAAGGCAAGCACTGTGTTCCAACTGTATATGAATGAAACATCATCTGAAGATTACATCATCTCCGCTCTCCAAAAGCACATAATCAAGTCACCAGTGAAAGGCAGCAAAATTTGCACGTTCTTTTCCAATGTGCGCAAGTTCATCTGCAAGCCCTTCTGGAAGTAATTCATCTCAGAAAAAAAATATTTGTGTGGGTTTTTACTCCGGGTGCTCCGGTTTTCTCCCACTTTAAAGTGTCTGAACATGGAATAAATCATCACTGTAAATTAAATAGTGAAGCTCTTTGTTTGCAGTTGCTTCACCCTGTTCATACTTCCACAGTCATTTAACCTGCTAGACCTCCCTTCCCTCAATATTATGACTTTAATGGTGCACTGTGAAATATCCACCATTAACACCTGTCAAGACAAAAAAGAAATAGATGCAATGTATTAAATTAGCAGAAAAAATAATTATATGTCAGATTATGATCAGTGAAACTCTTGACCTGCCCAGCAGATAGTTAACAGCAGTAGTCCATTATGTTCAACTGTGTGTCCACTGTTCTCTGTCATCCTCTCTGTCAGATAAGTAGAGGTGGAAGACATCTGGGTTTTGCATTGACTCCTCCTCATACTATGGAACTTAATTTGATCCAGTTAAAGTTTTATGAAAGTGAAGATTTAGTGTTTGCTCTAAATGCATGATTTGTCCAAGAATCCTTCTTGAACGTTTCAGTTTAATTTGGGCTGCCAAATATAATAATTAAGTTTGTTTATTAAGCAAAGTCTGCATCCAGTGAAGAATTTGACAACACATTATCAATTTTTTTATAAATGATATTATAATAGAAAAAACAACAATCTTGTTCATAACATCATATGTTTTTACTTTCTTTGCTGTTTATAAGTCATTCCATGGAAACTCCATTAGGAATAAATATGAAGGAAACTGTTGATAATAATGTTTAACAAAAACAAAGTCAGGAAAAACCTGTAACCCCTCAGCAGTGTTGGCCAGGTTACATTACTCATTACTTT
>NW_018128025.1:976510-977794 GCF_001952655.1 Monopterus albus | reverse complement strand
TAGCTGCTGAATGTGAATCCAGAGGCTGAACATGTCAGTCTGTGGGATTCTCCAGGCCTTTTAACCACTGGTTCAGATTCTGTCAGAGTCTGACCATCAACACCTGTCAAGACAAAAATGAAATACATATAATGTATTAAATTAGTAGCAAAGATTATACATCAGATTTAAGATCAGTGAAACTCTTCACCTGCCCAGCAGATAGTTAACAGCAGCAGTCCTGTCCTATAGTCCATCATGTTCAACTGTGTGTCCACTGTTCTCTGTCGTCCTCTCTGCAGTCAGATAAGTAGAGGTGGAAGACATCTGAGTTTTGCATTGACTCCTCCTCATACTATGGAACTTAATTTGATCCAGTTACAGCTTCAAGTGAAAATTCAGTGTTTGCTCTACATTCATGATTTGTCCAAGAATCCTTCTTGAACGTTTTAGTTGAATTTGGACTGATAAATATGATATTTAACTGTGTTTATTAAGCAAAGTCTGCATCCAGTGAAGAATTTGACAACACATTATCAATTTTTTTATAAATGATATTATAATAGAAAAAACAACAATCTTGTTCATAACATAATATGTTTTTACTTTCTTTGCTGTTTATAAGTCATTCCATGGAAACTCCATTAGGAATAAATATGAAGGAAACTGTTGATACTAATGTTTAATAAAAACTAGATCAGGAAAAACCTGTAACCCCTCAGCAGTGTTGGCCAGGTTACATTACTCATTACTTTGCCTTTAGTACTCTGCTGTCCTTCAAAAATGTCTTTAAAGAACTCTAAATTCTCGGCGCCCACTTAATACATCTGTCTTTATTTGACAGTGATAGTCATTACAACAGGAAGAGTAAACTGACTTCTGGGGCTGGACTCTGTTTTCCAGTCAGTCCAACTTCTTCTAGCCTCATTCACAGGCCTTACAGTATGTCATTTTGGGTGCATGTCTGTTTTTCGTTGCTATGTGTTTGGTATTTTCCTGCCATGAATGAATGTGCTTATGTTGAGGTTGGAGGAGAGGTGCAGTTGAAGCCATCTGTGTGCTAATTAGGCAGCTCAGTGCTATTTTGGTGCTCATTTTCGCCAGAAACAGCGATAAACATAACACCACATCGTAGTCCCCCTGCTGGACCCCCAGTTCTCCTACCGGGCATCAGGTCAGTGGACGATGCAGTGAACAGGACACTGCATTACATCCTGCAACACCTCGACTCCCCAGGGACCTATGCACGAGCCCTCTTTGTGGACTTCAGCTCGGCGTTCAACACCATCATCCTGGACATCCACA
>NW_018128025.1:967879-974554 GCF_001952655.1 Monopterus albus | reverse complement strand
GCTGTACATGTCAGTCTGTGGGATTCTCCAGGCCTTTTAACCACTGGTTCAGATTCTGTCAGAGTCTGACCATCAACACCTGGTAAGACAAACACAAAAACATCACATAAATTAAGATGGAAACTGAAATGGAAATTTCAGCTAATCAAGATTAGAGAAACTCTTGACCTGCCCAGCAGATAGTTAACAGCAGCAGTCCTGTCCTATAGTCCATCATGTTCAACTGTGTGTCCACTGTTCTCCCCTCGTCCTCTCTGCAGTCAGATAAGTAGAGGTGGAAGACATCTGAGTTTTGCATTGACTCCTCCTCACAAAAAGAAAAGAGTTAAACAGGACAAGTTTAGATTTCAGCCAAACAAATTATGAAAATGAATTAGGGCAAAATGTGGTCTATAATATCATTCAAGTATTTATGACTCTATAACTGTGTAATCTGACACGACCATTGTATCTGACTCACAAAAAAAACTGTGTAGTCCCAACCAGACATTACACCCCATTATCTTTGTAAGATTCAACAAATTAGTTGTGGGGCCCAGCCTCCAGTCTCCACAAGTGAATTCTGGTCCCCACAAAGCAGTGTGCTCTCAGTTTTCTGTCCCCACAAGTATATACAAAACAATGCCACACACACACTTGTGGTATAAATCTCAAACTGTTCCTGACAGTGCTGGTCATGCAAGTACACACAGACACACAGACTTTAGTTCCTCATGAGCCAGGGCCTATTAACAAACATTTAAAGACTCAAGACTTATGTTTGTTTGTTTTTGCAGAATAAAGTTTATAATTATGAATGTATTTAAATGTGTTCAACATTATTTAGATGTAAACATCACAATATGATATCACATAAGATAACTGGTGGTTCATTGAGTTTGTGTTACATTAACGCTGCTATGATTAGATTTAAAACTTTTATTAAATCTCATAAAAAACTTTTGTACGATGGAGGTGTTTTAAAAAGCCATCTGTTATTAGTTATATTTCCTGAAAACGCAGAAATAACTGTGAGCCACAAATGGTGGATGATACACAGGTGCAAAGACTGGTGTGAACTCATCAGTGGTCTGAGGGCTCCTCCTCTGGTGGCTTCATGTTACAAGGGTTCAGGCTCTGAAGGCTTTTTGCTCAGGTTTAATGATGGTTTGTGTGGTTATGGCTGCCTAGCACAGTAACACACAGCAACGCCTTCAGGTGATGCTGAACTTATTCCTCAGTGAGTCTTTGACAGTTGTGTTGCTACCAGTCCACTCCAGTCCTTTCCCTGCAGGCTGCCTGATCCAAGCTGTGTAGTAGCTGCCCACAGAATAAGAGACCTGACAGGTGATGGTCAGACGTTGACCTGGCTGCACAGTCACAGAGGCTGGCTGTGTCAGCTGTTCACACTTCACACCTGTGGAGACAAACATGTTGAACATAGAACCAGTGTAATAACAGTGAACAGTCAGAGTGCTGTGGTCATACTGTCAGTGTCTCTGCCTCAGTGAGACTCACAGGATCCAGCAGCAGCAGCACAGCTACAGAGAACATGGTTGGTGCTGAAGGTGATCTGATGGGAGCTTCTCTTCTTCTGCTGCAACTGGTAGCATCACATCAAGACGTTATAGCAGACATGGGGAAGTTCACTTTGCATGGAGAAAGACACTGAGGCTTTAAAAGGAGCACGGGCTGATGTGTGACACGTAGTCATAGCTTTAAAATGTTTAATGAGCATTTTTTTTAAAAACAATATTTTTATATTTTATACCTTAAAGATGAATTAAAATTTTTTTCATTCTTCACAAATCTAACACATGTCAGATGAGTCAGACAAACAGGTTTCAAACTTAGAAGACTTATGTTGCCTTTAATAATTTCCATTGTGTTCTGAGTTGGAAACTGGATCCACATATATAAATTTGCAGATAAATATTCATGCTTAAAGATTAGACATCATTCAGAATCCTGGTGTAATTTTGTAAATCCTTTTGTTGAGATAATCAACTTTTCAAAGTATAAAATGTATCTTTCAGATTTTGGGTGGAAGGAAATTTTATATTTGTACATTTATAGAGTAGAGAAGGTACTTTATTGATCCCACAGTAGGGAAATTTTTGTGTTACAACAGCAATAGAGAACAACCAACATAACACCATAAGAACTGAACTTCATAAAAACAAGACTACCGGTATTATTATTTTGCATGGCTTTTAATACATAGCCGAGTCTGACAGTAATTAATCATGGTCTTTTGTTCTCTTGTGTTGCTTTATCTTTTGTACTGATTGTACAACAACAATTATTTGATTTGTTATATAGTTCAGTTGGTTCAGACCCAGTCAGTGTTTAACCACCTATTGAAATGGATGGAGTTTTCAGAAATATAATTGTTCATTAGAACAGTAACATGGTCTTTAAAGATCAGGCTGTTTTGTCAGACAGAATTTTGTTGTTCTAACCAACAGGAAAGTTTGCAAAAAAAAAAAAAAAAAAAAAAAAAACAAACCCAGCAACACTATTTACACACACACACACACACACACACACACACACAGCCAGCCCCCATTGAATGCAGCAATCCTATGCATCACATTCAGGGCAGCATCTTCGTGTGTGTGTGTTGCAAATATATTTGTTGCACTGGGTGCATGTGTATTGTCTTCCTCTCTGTCTTGGGTCCACACAATGCACAGCGCTTCTTGGTTCCGGCTGCAACCTAGAAAAATGAAAAGATAAATTAGAATTAGCACTTAGTCTCTCTCTCCCAAAACATGAGTGTCACACATACAGTATTATGCCACAGCATTACACACTTACCTCAGGCTGTGGTGATTGTGAACCTGTATGTCTGGTTGATGGGCCAGCAGCATCTTCCCCCTGAATCCTCCTCATGATGGCTGCAGAGGCTGGTGTTCGTGGAACATGCCGTCTCGTCTACATGTACAGTGTCACCAGGGCCTTACCCAGTTCCTCCATGAAAAGTCTCCTTCTCTGGAGCTTCCTCCTGTTCCACTCTGGGTTCACAGCTGTCCAGACGACAAAGGCGTTGTACGCCGAGATGTCCAACATGTCAAAGAAGATCACCAGTGGCCAGTGTAGTGTCCTCCTCTTGCAGCTGTATGCAGTCACCAGCTTGTCCATCCCTCCTTTTGTGGCATTTTAGTCCAGGATAATCTCTGGTTTTTGGCCACAGATTGTCCCATCTCTATGCAGTGTGCTCATCAAAAGAACATTCTTTCCTTTCTTGGGCACATAGGACACCAGGGCCGTGTCAGCCATGTACAGAAACTTGGAGTAATTTAGAGGCCTGTCCTTTGTTTCCAGCAGTTGTGGTGGGAGCTCTGGCTTGTTCTTCCAGATCGTTCCCACCATGGTCAGCTTCCTCTTCAGGAGCTCCTGTCCCAGCTTGTACGAGGTGAAAAAGTTGTCGCAGGTGATGTTGTCCCTTCAGATTTTGACACAGGTCCAGGACAACTCTCATCGCCCGATTACGCTCTGGGACTCCTCCCTCAGGTTTCCCTGTGTACACCTGTAGGTTATAGGCGTATGAGGTAGCAGCATCGCAGGCAGCCCAGATCTTGATGCCATACTTAGCTAGTTTGGAGGGCATATACTGCCTGAAGGGGCAGCGGCCCCTAAATGCCATCAGCTGTTCATCTATGGAGGCCCAGGGTTGTAAAACAGGGGGAGGCGGTGCACCCACTTGTCCCATACCGTCCTGATGGCTGCCAGTTTGTCTGTCTGCCGTCAAACTGGTCTGTCTTCTCGGTTATCAAAGCGGATAACCCTGGAAATCACTTGGAATGTCTCCAAGGACATTGTTGCCCGGAATATTTCTCTGCCAGTTTCAACTGTCCACAGGGAATGCAGTGATTCTCCTTTTGACTTGTAGACTCCAGTGAGGTAGAGCAGGCCAAGGTAGGCATATAGGAGGATAATGTCCATAACCTTCCATTTCTCTCCATAAACACGCTGACCTAGGTTTGTGCAGTCCAGGTTTGTTTGGAGGATGGAATCTGGCATGAGGAGATGAAAAGCTGACCTGATGTCTTGGACATTGGAGACTGCCATTCTAGTTGCCCCTGGTTGCATTGTAATCTCATTAGCAGCAAGGCGGGGTGGCTCCTTTGATGGGCAAGAAGACCATGCGATGGCACCACACTTAGACATAAAGACGTCTCCAGTTCTTTGCTGCTCACGCGATGGTCCCGGAGCTGGCTCAGCCTGTAATAGTTTCGAAATAATAAATTACAATTTGGAAGCTGTAAGTCTCAAACAGAGCACATTTTATCAATCAGATGGTATCTAGCATGGTTATAACATACCTCTCCTTGCTGCTCCGCGCCTTCACCCACGTGCTCCACAGAAACAGTTCTTGGTCTTTTTCCGTGTTCTCTGGAGGATGGCTGCAGATACAGTAATGATGATAAAAGTTACAAGTGATCAAGCTCTAACTATCACACAAAGAACATTTTATCAAACAGACTGTATCTTGCATTGGAATCAAAGTCTTACCTCAGCACTTGGAACGAAATCTTCGTCCAAAATATCGTCATCCAAATCGCTATCTACCAGGAGAGTAGGAGGACCAGGACAGATAGGTGAAAAATAAGAGGGTGACGAACGACCAAAGAAAACAACAGCACAGGCACTGTCAGCGTTGAATTCTAAGTTCACATCGCTAATCTCATAAAAACTAAACATACAAAGAGGTCCACAGCACAAACCGTCAGCGTGGAAGTCCAAATGAGTCTGATACATACCACGAATATAAGGCTGTAACGGGGTGTGCAAGTTACATGTAGGTATGTTGATGCTCCGGAGACGACAGAGTCGTCTGCCAGAGCTATAAATAAGGAAGAAGGTAATCATCGGGATGCACCCCAGCTGTGCGCACCGACAAACAAGTCGCTAATTACTGAATGCAACACAGCTGAGGTGCAGATCCCGCAGGATTGAGAGAGCAGAGGAGAGAAAGGTGGAAGAGAGGCAGGTCACACCGAGTGGACCTGACACATCAGTACTTACCTTAATTTGTAATAAAAGCACTTCTGACTTCCCTGAATTGATATTTTGTATTCTGGGTCCAGCTTCTCTCTCTGTCTCTCTCTCTCTCACCACTCGGTGAGAGAGCCCACAGACATAACAAGTAGACAATTATTACTCTTAAATGAACATTAAAAGAGCATTCTCCTAATGAAACTGCTAAGCTGTGAACTTCATGAAATGCATGTTAATATCTTTATCGACTATTTATTGCATTAGTTACCAAGAAACATTTAAGTTATTTAATGCTTATTATTGTATTATATAACTTATAGTTAATGCTTATTACTGTATCAACTAATGTTATCAGTATCATTAAAACTATTAAAATAATGTGAGTTAATACCTTAAGTAACATTAGTACTGTGGGGGAGGAAGAGAAGAAAACAATAGAGCTGCTACTGAGAGCGGGATGACGGCGAGGGACGACTGAACTGTGCCAAAGCCTCATGATTCAGCAAGAAAAAACACAATTCCTGCTTAAATGATGATTTAATCTGAAATGAAGATTTTCAACAGAAAGCCACAATCCAACAAACTGGAGCCAGCTGAAAAGAGGATTCAGTGAGAGATCCATCCATCCATCCATCCATCCATCCATCAATCCATCCATCCATCTTCATCCACTTCATCTGGGACCGGGTCGCGGGGGCAGTAGCCCGAGCAGAGCCTCCTAGACTTCCCTCTCTGACATCTGAGCATATAAGGAGGTAGCTACCTATAACTGCAGGTTGTTATTATTTTGGAGGTTTTGGGGTCTTATCCTGAATTAATAACATGAAAGAGGGAGGTCTGCAGGGAATTCTGTTTGCAGCTTCAAACCTCAAGCAGTTTGCAAAAAACCTCAAGCAGTGTTTGGAGCTTTCATATGTTTCAAATATGCCACACAGAATACCACAGAATACATCACATTAGATAAAATGGCATTCACTCACAAGAATAGTGAAATGGCATCAACTCATAAGAATAGTTGATCTGCTCTTTTTAACACATTTCAACTTGAATCAAATACCTGGGACTGAGGCCATGCACATTCCCACCAACCTCTAGAAATGTAACAAGCTGATTTTTTTAATAGTACTGTTATCATCATTGTTAGTAGTAATTTTTTTAATTTATTTACTTCCCCTCCTTTTCCTTTTCTTGCATTTCATAGACTGCATAAGTTGGAAATACCCACACTTCACACACTACAACCTCGTTAAACACTCTATATCCTTTTGTAATGTCATGTAACTGTTGTCTCCCATGTTTGGTACTGTTTTGTTTCATTTTAGTTTCTGAAGGAGGACTGCCATGTTTTATATGATGATCAATATACTGCACATTTACTGTATGATGCTTTATTCCTATGTCCAGGGGGTTAGCATATCGTGGCCTTCATACAATGTTGAGTGTTAGTTTCATTCACTTCAGCTTATTTTGCTAGCAGTAATGATATGACCAGCAAACTTTTTACTATGAGGATGTAGGTTAAATTATAAAGTCAGGTCAAAAGCCAGTGTCAAAAGTAGACCAAAAATCACTGAGAAAGATGTTTGAAGAGCGTTGGGAGTCCTGAGGACAGTAAGGCATATAAGGCCGCAACAGTGGCTGTGACCAGGGCTGAGTGGTTATGGCAGGGGGCCCCCCCGAGGGGCTGCCCCA
>NW_018128025.1:940921-967502 GCF_001952655.1 Monopterus albus | reverse complement strand
GCTGGACCGTGGCCTGCGGCTGCAGCCACGGTTGAGCCTCAACTTTTAGAGGTCTGTGTCTGTGGGCTATTTGCCAAAATATACACTAGGTAGAATGCCTTACACACACTTTTGTGATGTTGCACTCTCTGTATGACCACAAAAGAAAACTATACTGATTTGAAATTCTGAAAGCAACATTTATTTCATTTTTTTAAACCTCATTTAAAATACAAAATATTTTGCAGTATTATATTGTAGAGTAAACCATTTTGACAGACTTTCATGCTTCTCATGTAGCTTAAACATTATCCAGGATTTCATATACTGCATGTCCTACTGGATGTCCAGTCACTTAGAACTTTGTCTTCAGTATTCATGCTCCGATGTGCCAGTTCACATATCTGTTCATGCCAGTTCTGTATGCCTATGCCCCAAATTATAATTTTACTTTTTTTTTCTTTAGATCACACCCCTACAAAGATGTGTCAGGAAACGTCTTAGGATGACAGATGTCCAGTGTGCTGCATTCAGACACCTGATGTTGTCCTAATATAGATTCACAAATTTGGTAGAACTGATACATCCTGTTTAAGTATGTATCTTATTATAAAAAAAGACAGAAAAGGTGCATTAATTGTCAGAGACAATGCAGGTGTCACAAGAGCTCAGTCACAAGGTAAATAATATTATTTGATACCTGATAGCCTAAACATTTGAGCCAGAAAATTCACCTGGCAAGTTCAAAATAATAATAAATTCCACAGCAAATGAAAGAGTGAAAACTGTAAATAGTCTCATCTCACGCAAAGCCATTTTGCCATTCCCTACCCATAATGCAGCAGAAGTCAAGCTCTCACCTCTGACCTCAACACTCAATTCAAGCCATTATTTACAAAGTAATAAAAATATCTACATGTAGAAAGCTGACACATTGCAACCTAAAAACTTGATGCAAGTTATGATAAACCAGACATGAAAATGTTCACTGAGGGCAAAAAAAAATGTCTTGCATCTCCTGTTGGGATCAGACTGCTTGGTGCACATCTGAATTATAGACTGTTACTCAGGGAAATAAAAAAGTGATAGTATATACTGTATATCACACACGCTTTAACACAGTAGCATGCATGTTCTGCAAACACACACACACACACACACTCTCTCTCTCATGCAGCCAAACATTCACACAGAAGCTTCATTCATTTACAGTAATACAAGACTCACAGATAGCTGCATTTAGAATGTGACAACATACACAGATATAAGGTTAAATGCTTAAATCAATGCCACCAGTGTGTTTACCATTTGCAGTGAAACAAGCAATAGCTTCATTCACATAAACAGATGCACCATTTCCACATTCAGTATCAGTACGCATTTATCCAACTACTTCATTTCTAAGTGCTACTAGTAACAGTAAGTTCCATTCTTTAAAGAGTCTCTACCAGATAGTGAGTCTGGTTCTCACAGGCAGTTACCTGGTGAGTATGTTGGCAGTAGTTTAGTGCTACTGAGCAGCAGCTCCTTCTTATAATGAATGAGTTAGAAGGAGAGAGTTGGGTTCCTACACATTTCTCACATTCTGTATTTTCTCAGTATTAAATTCTTAGTGAGATGGTGTTATTTGGTGCACTTCTTGTATATGCTGATGACAGCTGGATAATATGATTGTCAACAAGGCCATAGCAATCTATAGCTGAAAATAATTCCTCACAATTATTACCAGTGTACAACTGTGAAAAAGGTCATTTTTGAAATCCACTTTTTCCAGGTTTTCAGTGTAGGAACCCTGGACCCCAAAAGAGACTCAAAGAAGCTGCTGCCAGGTAACAGACCCACAAGGAGATTTCATACTACTCTAACTACAGAGTTCATACTGTAATAGAGAGTTGTAGTTTTAATGTACCCTTATGAACAAATTCATCATGGAAATAAGTAGAGCTTATTTACCCTGAATGTTTTATTTAGTTCTTGAGCAGATAAGTAAGAGGAAATGCTATGTTGGGATAGTGGTCAGTTCTGACCATGCCATGATCGCCTAAAACAAAGGCTTGCACAGTGGCCGCAATTCAGGGTGGAAGCACTCAACAGTGATGTTGGCTCAGTCTCTACTCCTATTTGGTTAGTGCTCAGTAACAAGAACCATGGGCTTGATGTACAGGAAAAGATCAGGAAAGCATAGCAAGAGCAAGGTTGGGGTAAACAGATCAAATCAGTGTGGGAGTTCTGGGTGGTTTGCGTGATAAGCAGTGACTGAATGCTGAGTGTTTCTAGTCAGGTTTCCAGTGACTAGAAATGGATTGACATCCCAACCTTGAAATATACTTTTATTCATATTCGACTACATATGCACAAACAGTTCATCTAACTCACAGAGACATACACTATCTTCACACATCTCACAGCAGTGTTTACAAAGACACTGCAGCCATATTTCCCTCTGCCATTTAACACACTCTGAACAAAAGAACAATAAAAGGCATACCCAGTCGCTAGTACTGTACGTGTGCACCATATACAGTCTAAACCAGGGGTGGGCAAACTTTTTGACTTGCGGGCCACAATGGGTTCTAAATTTGACAGAGGGGCCGGGCCAGGAGCAGAAGGATGGAGTGTTTGTGTTTGTGTGAACTAATATAAATGACATATAAAAGCCATTACATAAAAGGTTTTCCACCTAGAAATCTAGCCCAGTTGATTTTTTCTAAGTTCTTCCACTGTATAGATATATGTTTAGTGTGTTTGCAAAAGATTTAATATGGCACTAAAATACACACACAGCCACACTCTGGCTCAGTCTAAGCAAGGAACTCCTTTTTGTACATTCCTTTGCTATTCTGCATATATTGCTTTCTCTCTACTCTCTTCACATCCGTTGTTTCAGATCTTCTGTCAATGATCATGGGGTATGTGGTTAATGGTCTTTGCCATTTTGAGTGTGTGTTGATCAGAGGTGGTCACAATGTGACAAGGGCTGGCAGGTTTGGAGATACAGGCGTGGCAGCAGTCCTGGTGACAAGGTATCTGGGGCCACCGAAGTGACAGCCACCATGGTAAAAATTAGGTGTCCACACTGACCATCACCTTAGCAAGTGTCACCACAAAGATGGTCACGTTTGCCAGGGTGACAAAGAGTAGCCATCAGAGCCAGATGTTAGACAAACGAGTTCATGGCATTAACAGGTGATGGGGCTTCTGAACTCTCGTTGCCTTCATGTGTGTCTTTCTCTTTCTTGCCGCTGTACTGGCCAATGAAGGAGCCATCCTCATTGAACTGTCCATCCCCACCCTCCCCGTAATCTACAAGGCTGTCATCACTCTCATCACGGCGCACCGTTCCATTGGATGGTGTACGGCTGCCCTTCAGTGGCTTGTGGTCCTCTGTGTCACTGCAGCAGGAGGAAATGGTAGTGAGAAAATAACAAATGCTGGTTGCTTTTTATATTTTTTTCTGCAGTGGTCAGAAACCCTAGTGCCCACACAGAGGACAGGCTCTTACCAAGCATAAGCAGTTTATATCCCCCTTTTCCACTGCACAAGTGCACCCTGACACATACTGTCTACTATACTGTGGCAGCATGTTTTTATGCTGTCTTTTGTATATAGTTTGGTTTAGCTCAGGTGCACTACATGTGTTCAAAAGTGACACCACACTAATGCATTATAACAATGGAAATCCTGGTACATTAAATGTCATGGTACAGAACTGGTACAGTGGATAAGCTCAGCTGCTATATAGTATGTTCTATAGTGTTAGTTCTGTAATGGTTTAAGCCCAGGTGCTGTTAAGAGTCAGGGTTAGCAACCACAGCTGAAGAGGATCTTTGCACATGCGTGCTGTTCCTTTACAATATTGTAACTGCATTAGAAGGCAATTCCTGAAAGGATTCCAGTCCATGTGTTTTCAATTCACATGCAGCAATCCAAAATGCAATTATTTAGCCAAAGACAAAGTCATTATTACCATTTATGTCCTGGTTTTATGCTCCATTTGTTTAAAAACACCTCCCTCTTCTATTCAAGCTCTATATACAGGCTCATACTGTACATTCTACTTTCAAGCTCAGTGCATTTGTGCTTGAAATAATTGAATTAAATGATAAAAATCACTAAATGATGGAAGCCAGAGAAATAAAAGCAGTGATATTTAATGCTAAAACGTATGACTAATGTTATAACTGTTGTGATGTTGACTGTCTCATAGCGATGAGTATGATAACATAATAAAGGTAAGATTGATGTGCTTTGTCCTTGAATCTAGTCTTACTTAAGTGGAAAAATTAGCTTGAGATATTTTAATTGGTTGTGTGAACTGCATGCTGGTTTTACCACTTCTCCTCTTACCTTTCCATAGACCTAAATCCCCCAGAAAACAAAGATAAAAATGGAAGGACACATGAAAAGCAATTCGTGAGCTATAATGAGTGACTTTTCTTTTATGAGCTTCTCATAAGCACAAACAAAATATTTCAGTTTTACGAGACAAAGCATGCACATGGAAACATTTAAAGCACAATGACATCTGCAGTAATCGCTAAATAAAAGCACCACACTGTAGCAACTAAATGTTGACACACAGTAGCCCTCTAAAGCCCTGACAAGCCAAAAGCTAGATCATCAATTCACATTTTTAGAAAAAGGTGAAAATGTGATGAAAAACTAAAACTACTAATGACATTTTCTCCACTTGTTTTGAGACCAGTTGGCAAACAATTGACTTGAGCAAGAGATGAGATTGTGTTAAAATGGACATCCAATATTATACATTATACAAAGCTTTTTTATGGCCAGTGTGTGGGTGAGTTGATCATTATAAGGGTCAACACTGAGCTGTGTGGATTTTGTCTTGCCTCTGTGGAGTGTTTGGTAATGGAGTCTGGTGGGGAGAGTGCCTCTGCAGCCTGGTAAAATGTTCTACATACAAACAGTCAAAGTCAGGACATAACAAAAGAAAATACATCTCATACACTATTATTACTGCTGTCGTCCTGTCCCTGCCATATACTAGATTTTACTGACTGACGAATGATTTCTGTGTCATCTCTCTCACCTGTATTCTCCAAATGTCCCATCATCCTCCTTCATGGGCTGGATCTCAGGGTCTTGATGTGCATCTTCTTTCTCTTTCACTGTGGATTACACAATTCTTTTTTTTCAAGTTTCTACAATGTGCATTTCCTAATTTCCAAAAATACAGTATCTAGTGATATTATGTGCATTACCTGGATATTTACCACCCTTGTTCCTCTTAATGAAGCACACTATGAGAAGGACCAAAATAAGGAGAGCCATGGCACACATCAGTCCAATAAACCAGCCCTGGGTGGCGATGTCTACCTGTCGGCTGGGTACAGCTGGACACACGCAGAAAAGTGGGCAGGAAAGAAAGACGGAGATAAAGTGTAAGCATGACTGTCAGGCCAAATTTAAATCTAGGCTTCTAAAAATGGCATGATCTGTTTCCTTCATGCTGGGCAACACAGATTAACGGAGGCTGAAATGGAATTTTAAAATGGGTTAATATGCAATGATCATTTTAGGCACAGAAAACATGACGACAACAAAAAAATCAAAAGTCACAACAGTTAAATAATGGACCTTTTAGTGATGATTTTAAATGACATGCATCAGACCAACTTAATGGCAACTCCTGACATGCTTATAGACTAACTAGCAAACTACACTGCTGGACATTCATGTCTGAATGTGACAATGTACGTCTGATGATGACACTTCATGTACAAAGATGGGACAGGCAAAAAGTAAATACATGTACAAAGACCACCAATCCTGAGGCATGCTGCTTCACCTGGCACAGAAACCAACACTTCGTCTGTGCTGTGGACAGTTGGGTCGGCCGGGTCTCTAGCTACCACACGCACCCGATAAGACGCCCCTGGCTTTAAACCTTTTACCATATGCGAGTGTGAACTGTTTACCAACTCCTTTTTCCAGTCCTCTTTACCTAGAATCGGTGTAGTGGATGGAGAGGAATAAGATTCAAGAAAATAATTATTTGAATGTTAGTTTTGAAGAGTAAATTATTACAGGTAAGATACTGTAACTTCAATCATAGACAGTCAATCAACACAATCTGCACAAATGTTTTGAGATGACTGTATATACAAACTGAATCCTTACTGTTCTCTACAATATATTCCACATATACGTTCTTATGGTGTCCAAAGTATTCCCAACTGATTACAGCACTGTCCTCCGATACAGACGTGTTAACTGTGCCAAACGCAGGGCCTACAGGAGGCACTGAGCACACAAGACAGAAAAAATATATTTATTGTAACAATTTTAGAATGTCACATGATTTTTCAATGTATTAAATATAAAATAAATATGCAATAAACCCTTTCAAATATTAACAGGGAATCAAAATATGTATTTCTTTGTCCATTTCCATGTTCATAAAATCTTGAGGTCAGTATGCTAATGTGAAGGACAAAAAATGGTGTCTACAAAAACTTATAACAGGTCATAGGTTACATTTAGTAGGCTGTCCATCCCACCTAGTATGTACTGCAGTTATTAGGAAAAATATGTAATCATGCAGTACAGGCCTTTTTGTATCAACACTAAGGAACAATTAGAGGAGTGCTGAGCCTGTCACGACCTAGAAGACATTCACCAAGTTGTCTGTGCTTTACTCTTCTTTTGTGCTAAATTAAGACATTTACTGAGATGGACCATTTTTTCATTTGCATTTTGCAGCACTGCATTTGTGTGTTTTATTTGGTAGTAGTAGGGGGCGCAGGGAGTGATTGCACCCTTGTGAAACAGAGAATGTGGAGCCTGAGTGATGGGAGAGGTTGGGTGAGGGGGCTCTGTGGGGCCTGAAAGAAAAAAAGGAGACAACACACGTACACGCTACAATGGACAACAAACATGGTGGGACACCTCTCAGTCCTGAGATTTAGGGTTAAATTAAACACCTGGCACCAACATTGTATTTAAAGAAACAAAACAAAACACTGCAGCATGCATATTATGTGGTTCAAATCACTCGCATCACTCTTGTTCATTCATATACACAATCTATCAGTTTGCCATCAGCAGGTGAAAATGTGTTAGTACTAGATGAGAATAAAAGGCATTCATGAGCATCATGCGAGAGATTTCTAATGAAAAAAATAATTTAAACAGAAAAAGGTAAAGACCACCAGCACAGCTAATTTTAGTGCATAAAAATCACATAGTGTATTTTAGACTTTGTTACAGTAAAAACTTCCTATTCTATCATAAAAGGACAAGCGTGATTGCTTGCAGATGCCATGGAAGTTTAACACATTTAAATCCTGTTTGTCCGCATAGGGAGTTTGCAAACATGTTAACTTAGCAACATGCGAGGAAAAAAGATAAATATAAATAAATTTTGGTTTCTAATAACTGATAATATACATAGTTAGCATGCAGGTACTTCCATTGGCAAACTCAGGTTACCTTTGCCTGTCTCTAGAGTTGGCCGAGTATGAGCTTCGGAAAGAAGAGAAAGAGATAGAGTGGGCGTAAGAGGTGGAATAAGGAATGCAAATGAGCCTTGTGATACTAACTTTCACAGGAACATCTGTCTGGGCACTGCACTCATTTTGGTGGCTGACATAATACTTTGACCTTTCTTTGCTATTGCTGTAATTTGCATGAAGCTAAATGCTCAAGTACACAGGACTCACTTGTGTTCATGACTGTGAAGGCCTCTTCCGTCACCATGGGGCCAGAGCCCTTGATTGTCTTTGCATTTAAGTAAAACTTATAGAGCATGTTGGAGTTTAGGTTCCCCAGGTTGATGGTGGTCTCATTGGCTAGAAAGGTCATGATCTTGACCGGTCCCAATTCACTGGTGCTGTTCACTGCAAAGACAGAAACAACCAGTGATGGAAAAAAGACAGGATGAAAGAAGAAAATATGGGGTTAGGAATAGCTTTTCATTTGCATAAATGTTGCATAACACTCTTACAGTACACAGGTAGCATGTGAAGCTGCTCTTAAATCTACCTGGTTGGTATTTCAGTGTGTATCCAATGAGGCGTCCATTATGGTTCAGTGGTGGGCCCCATACCAGAGTGAGAGAGTCCAAACTAGGGTGGATGACATTCAGAAAAGAAGGGGGCCCTGGTACTAAAAAAACAGAAGCACAGTTGCAAACAAAACCACTCAGCATTGTACTTTAGCAATGTATATAGTAAGTGTAATGATTTTTAATTGAGTGTGTGAGAGCATGTTTTTCAACAATTGTCCTTATATTTTGCATTTAAAAAATCTGCTTTATTGACAAGACAGACATTCAAGACTAGAAGATCCTAATTTTTCTATACACACAGTGCTCAAGGCCAGCAGAGCCATGTCAGACAGTTCCTGTTATACACACCTCCCTCTGGTGTCTCAAAAGTCTTGCTGGGACTTGGAAGCCCTTCTCCTTTGCTATTAAGAACTGTGACGAAGACACTGTAGAGGCTGTAAGGCTGGAGGCCTGGCAGACGTCCCTTACTATGGTTCCCACTGAATAATAAAACCTGCTCCTTCTGATCCGTTTCCTCCTCTGCCTCAAGCAAGCCACGTTCACGACGGTAGTACACCTACAGGAAAGACACGCAGAGTAACTTTTAAGTCTGATACACTGCTGTTTTACTGTTGTTTCCTAAAGTTGGCCTCACTAATATGTTGCCACACAACTGGCTTAGAAAAGGAATGTTTCATAAAGAAGTCTTACAAAAGCTGTTTATTTTGTGAAAAGCCTGGTTTGAGTGAATATTACAAGACTAATCCAGGCCTCGCCTTCAGTGGCGGTTCTACATTGAATTACTCCCCGGGCGAGACCCCCCTCTGAGCGCCGCCCCCACCCCAGTAAGAAAAACTTCTCTCTCAATTGCACAAATCCTTCAACAGAACATTTGAAAACTCTGAAAACATTTGAACTCTCCTCCTGCGCCCCCTCCCCTCCCCTTTCCACCTCTCACACAGCTTCTTTGCACAGCACCTCCTCATCAAGCAGGGGCGCCACATATGATAGATAATAGAAAACTGCTTAGCGGCGCAGATTATTTTCTTTCCAAGTGCTTGTGCTGCCCCCCACGTGTCATGAAAAAATTCCGCCCAGGGCGGCTGCCCGGTTCGCCCATGTCAAAAACCTGCATCTTTACCAACCAAAACTTTGAATGATCAAACAGGACACCAGCTACATATTTTATATAAGAAGTTAGAGTACTTTGTATATTATTTGTATGCAACATTTCTGTGACAGCTTTAATAAACTGCCAAAACAAACCACAGTGTATTTCTATCTTTTGTTTTAACAGAATTTGTTTTCTCATCTAAGCTGCTAAATTACATTTTTTGTTTTGTTATTTTTATTTCTTAGCATTATTCGTCTGTATATTGTTGGTTGTATTTATAGTTTGTATTGTAGCCTTATGGTTTGAACTTTTTAAATAGTGTATTTCTGAAAGACTGCCCCTCATGAGATAATTGACAAAGAGATGTGTAAGCTGTGCTTACAGGCATTCATTCATAGATTTACCAGCAGAAATGAAGACATAATGCATAAATAACCACTTATCAAACAATACCTTGTATCCCTTTAGCTTTCCCCGTACTGAATTGGACAGTACAGGCTCCCAGTGTACTTCTGCTAGCGTACCATTATGAACAATGATCTGAACACTATCAGGGGCAGACAAAGGCACTGTAAAACAGTGAGAGAGAAAGAGAAGCAGTTTGTCAAGATCTACAGTGATGGAGTACTACATTTGTCTTCCAAAACCAAATCTATAGACAAATACTAGTACCATTAAGTGACTCAATATACTGTACATGCCTGAACATGGTTATGCAAAAAGGATCAAATTCAGTAGTTAAAAGTGGGAAAAGGTCATTTTTCAATCACCCACCTTAGAAAAAAACTGGCAACAGATACTGAATAAACCCCCACACAAAAATGTTTATGTTGTATTCAGTGCTTATGCAGTGAATAAATATGTGTTAAAAACTATTATTCAATTCACTCACAGTCTTCTGCAGAGTACCCAGTCACTACTTCAGCCTCTGGGCCACTGCCATAATCATTCGAAGCTTGTACTTTAATTTCGTAGGGCACAAAGGTGGGAGTTCCAGTCACAACAAACTGGGAAGCATTGACTACATTCTTCGATGACCAGGCCTCCTCCACATCCTTCTGTCTCCACTGCACTACGTACTGCAAACCAGGCCCATTGGACTGAAATCCTGTCAGCGGCTGTACAGAGAGTCATTTTAGTAATTCTGTATCAGTATCTTATACTCATGAGTGTGTCTTGTATAGGTATGGAACTACCAGCATATTCTATCCATACACTAAGTCACTTATAGGCTTAATTAGCCCACAGCAATCAGAAATCAAACAATTAAACACAGCCTACTGTCCAGGAGATGACCAAAGTGCCAGGCTCAGTTCCTACTCCCCGAACACCCGATGGATTTTCATCAGGAGCTGGAAAAACCCAAAAAAAATGATGGCACAATCTGAGAACATTTTTAACATATACAATACATTATTTTCTGCTACGTGACTATGTTCATTACCTGCAGGGTTGGTCCTGTATTGATGTGAAGGCAGGCTAGGCTGGCTGTAGCCAACCTGATTCAGAGCCAGCACTCTGAAAGAGTAGTAGACGTATGGAGAGAGGTTTAACTGGGCTGTGGTGCTGGTTCCAGGAACCTCTGTGAGGTTGATCCAAACTCCTGGTTGGTGGAGCAGATCCTCGTACTGGATTATAAACTCTGGGGAAGATTAAAAGATTCAGAATTAATGAATTTGTTGAAGAGAGGCAACTGTCTCACAGAAACAAGACAAAAGCTTTATTGTTTATCATTTCTGTGCGCTAAGTTAAAGTTTTCTGTGTATATTCAGCCATGGTGTCATGCCAGCTACGTTCTCGGATTCAGACTTGACAAATCTTAAATGTGGAAATTCAGTTACTGAGTCACTGAGTGTTGTATCTAGCTTTGGCAGTGGACAAGTGCAGTGCAGTCTGATAAAATAGCTGTAAAACTATGCAGAAATACTGAGCATTTCCTACTCTGTATGGGACTGTTGTGTTCATCTCCAGGGATCCATGTGAGCTGAACGCTCCTCTCTTTCTGGTCAGTCAGTTCCAGGTCAGTCGGTGGGTCAGGTTTCTCTGCAGACGTAACAGAGGAGCTCAGGACCATGGAAAAATAGAAAAGCCTCTCTCTGCTACTGACTGAAGCCAGCGCTTGCTACCGTTTCAACAGAAAATGTGACACTTTTTTCCTTAAATACACACCACTGTACAGTAAATGAGCTACAGTTTAATTCACTCTGATGTATACTGATACTTTTGAGCTTAAAAATTAGCTTTTGATGTCAAGATTTCATCATTAATTTAATTATTTTTCTTATTAAATGTCCAAAAAGTTAAATTAAATAGTAACCAAAAGTAGGCAAGAAGCAAATATAACATGAAAACAAGGCCAGTCTGCATTTCATGAGTGCTCTACTGTATGATCACTGTGGATATGTGATTTATTAATCCTTTTTCAATAATACAGGAGAAGGTTTGTAGAAATTGTTATTATTTTGTCAAGAAAACATTATTTCCTATAGTTGCATTTAGAGCAATTAAACATACTACAAAGACACACAAGTGTTTTCACATCTGGTTGATTAGAACCTCAGAAACAGAACTGAAGGCTGAGTGAAGACAAAGAAAGCTACACTGTGGGCACTGTTTACCGTAGGCAATAGCTGGAGTAGGAGTTGCCTCTGTAACAGCGAGAAGCAGGAGTAAAGTGCAAGAAGAGGATTAGATGTTAGTAACAGATATTTTAGAAATGGCAGAAAAGCAGGACAGTCACTATGGTAATACAAAGGTAATGATACAACTGAAGCCTGTTGTTACTGAGGAGTAAAATTTATGGTTTCATTGTACTGTACTTGAAAAACCAGAACAGGGTTTTCAATCTGACAAAAAAATAAGTAAATCAGAAACTGGACAGTAGAGAAAAACAGAAAAACAGTCAGATATATTACAGTTTTTAATTTAATCCAGAAAACCCTTTGTACATAAGAATAACCTCTGCCATATGGTTTAAACATACCAATGACGGTCAGCATGGCGCTGGCTGAGTCCTGGTCCAGGGTGGTATTCATGATGCAGGTGTAGGTGGCCTCATCTTCATCCGTTACATCTTTGATGGTCAGGCTGTCCGTGCCCACCTCAAACCTGAAAGTATTACCAAGCAAGATGATTTTTCCTATGACATGTTTTAACAGTGTGAAGATAAAATGAACTGTGTGCATTCTTGATCTGCTCTATATTGTACCTCTCATCATCTGGCAGTTCTCCATTGTCTTTGAGCCAAGTCATGGTGGGAATAAGTGATGGGTCGTGTTTGACTTTACACTCGAACACAGCGTTCATTCCTCTCTGCACCACCTTGTACTCCAACTGCTTCAGTATACGAGTGGGCTCTGGAAGACAAAAAAATACAGCTTTATGGCTACATGACTTGATGCCTATATGAGCCTAAACTATTGTCTCTAATAAATTAACAGGCTAAAAGTTGAGCCACCAATCTTGCTGCCTGTGTGATATGTCCATAGCTTACCTTTAACCTCGAGGTAGACATGGTTCTCAGTAATCCCCAGGTTGTTCGTGGCAATACAGGTGTAGTTTCCACTGTTTAATGGCTGGGCCACATGAATCTCCAGTGTACCGTTCTCGTGTATTACGTATAGATCACCATTCTTAATGCTGGTCTGACTGTCTTTGAACCTGCAGAGAAAATGGCAAACAACACTGATCTAAGTACAGTACATATGAGCTTTGAAAAAAAAAAAGCACAATTTGTTTTAAACTTTGACACCACGAAATGTCTCACTTCTGTCTTAATAAAATCAAAAAGCAATGACCATCTTCAGGATAAATTATATACTGTAGATTACAGCATGAATTGGGCTGCATATTTCTGTCCAAAAATGATTCGTGCCTGAGAGTGTGGCGCCCGAACCCGATCCAGACCCAACAAGTTGACTATGTATGTTGTTTTCCCATTATTATTAAATGAAGCAGACATTTGAGTGCTCCTGCTATCTAGTCCAAAGTTTGACATAAGTGTCCGAACCCTGGGGTACTGATGGGCCTGTCAGGCTCTAGTATCGGTACAGTAATCTTTTCAACATGGTTTTTGAAATGTCAGATTTATTTAAATAAATAAATAACATTATCCAATGTCCTGACTGGAATCTTACCATGTGATGGTTGGTATTGGTGAGCCAAAGGAGGAACAGTGGAGTAATGCAGAGTTGTTGGTGATAACCTGGTACACTTGGTTGGGTGGAGTCAGCACTCTTGGTGGTTGAGCTATGGAAAGAAGTGCCACAGTTTCTAAATCAGCCCTCACTGTATCTCACCTATCATGCACAATGGCTCACAAAATTTTACCAGAAAGTGAAAATATGTTTCCAGCTTTACAGACGCTTTAACTCACCAAGTACATTGACAAAAGCATTGGCCATCAGGTAGCCAAACTCATTGGATGCATTACACTGGTAGACAGCACTGGACCCTGACTGCACGCTGCTGAGAATCATTGTGTCATCCTCCACCTTGCGGGTGTGGTCCTCAGGAGCATCTAGCACAGGACCAGAGACAGAATATGCTTTCGAAGCTCAACTGTCATTGCAATTCTGCATCCTCTTCTACATAGTTGGTTGCTATTGTTTACATTAAATACAGAAGTGAGTAAATGTAGTGTACTTTATTTTTGAAAGCATGGTCTCATTTTACTCACTCTCTATGGGAACTCCATTAACAAACCAGGTGATTTTCGGTTTTGGTTCTCCATTTACCCGACACGTCAGGATGCCGGTCTCATTCGGGGCAAGAATCAGGTTTCTAGGAGCGCTGACCCAGAAAGGAGCCGCTGGGGATGATGAACAAAAATAAAGATTCAGAGCAAGATTCTTAAGAGAGTATGACAAAAACGTTTGAGCTGACTTTGAAATACCTGTATTTTTATTTGGATATTTAACCTAATCACCCCTTCTAGTTGTAAAGTTCTGCTATTGCTACCAACCCCAAGAAAAAAAGCTTAAAAAAATAAACAAAACACTAGCAAAGATTAACCTGGACATACCTTTGACAGTGACCTTGATGACATGCTGTGCAGTGCCCATGTTGTTTGTAGCTGTGCAGCGGTAGTCACCGGCATCATCTTCATTAACATTAGAAATCTTCAGTGTTTTTTTGAAGTTATGAAAATACACCCTGCTGCTAGGCAGCTCACCTCCATCTTTCTGCCAGGAGATCTCTGGAGTGGGCCTGTCATAGAAGTCATTTGGTGACATTTTATGAAAGCCCTGGCATTATACTTCTTCCATTAGGATTACTTTTTCCTCAGTTATGCCACTGTAACATCTGATAGTAAACAAATCATTAAGCTAAGATAAATTATGATACATTTTACAGCAAACTTACAAGCCCTCAGCGATGCATTCCAGCTCTAGAGTCTCCCCTCTCAAGACCATCTTGGTGCTGGTGGGGCCCAAAGGCAACATGAAACCAGGGCGACGCTCCCCCTCTGGGCTGTCTGAACACACAAGTACACAAAACTGCAACATTGGACTTGAAGGCTGTTGTTGCCACAGAAGCGTAGAAGGCAAAAACATAAAGCCATTCACATTCTTATGACAGACAGAGGTCAAAGATACACTGCTGATGAAAAGTGATTTGCCAAAGCTGATAGAAGGGAAGTCAAGATGAATCTGCCTGCAAGGGGTAGTCACTGGGTTGTTGACATGGCATCACATGGGTGCTTGGTGGAAACAACCCTCCCAGTCAACACATCCCTCAGAGGTTCCTTATGGAAGGATCAGGATTTTCTCATCATTACTTAAAGTTTAGAAGAAAAAAAAACCAAATGGCCTTTCTATACTTCAGGAGGTAGAAGAAGAGCAATGCGATGTTAGAATAATAATATGATGTATTCATATGTGGCCATCTTGGAAAATTATTGAATGTATGCTTGATGGAGCACATCAGGGGCTTGGGATACAGATGTGTATTTGTCATGCCAGGGGAGATGCAGTTAGCTGATATTTAATGGTATGAATATACAGGCAGGTAATTTGCTTTGGATTAAATATTGTCCCATTCATTGTAGTCAGGACTGTTTTAGTTATATTGAGCAAAATTGCACGTTTGTCTGACATTCTGTGCTTAAACCTTTTATTTGCACAAGTGAACTTCACATAAACCTAACCAGGTAAAAATGGGAGAAAACTGAGGAAGATTACATGCTAATATATTCACAGAGGAGGGGATTGAGGCCAAGTTAAAGATGAGTGTGTATATCGGGTATGGTTGTGCCAGGGAGTAAAAACAGGGCTGGGTTCACACTGAGAAGTGCTGAATGGGAATAAATCAGCTGCACTCACCACTATAGAAATCAGTAACATTGTATAAAGCAGCCAAAGTCTCATTCATTGTTTCCACTGTAATATAACAGAAAATCATAAGCATGCAAAAATGGGAAATAAACAGGCCATGCTTTATGGTACTATGGCTATTTCCTGTTTTAATTAAGGAGCTGATAATTGATTATAGGAAGAAGGGAACAGATGTCTTACCATTATACATTAATGGAGTATGTTGAGACTTTCACTTCTTGGGGGTCCACATTGAGGGGGACCTAACCTAGGGAGCTAAAGTCTCAGGGCTGGTGAAAAAGGCCCAGCAAAGACTGCATTTCCTGAGAGTTCTGAGGAAGAACAGTATTATACAGAGTCTGCTGACGTCCTTCTATCGCTGCTCTATTGAGAGCATCCTCACTTACTGTATGGTGGCCCAGAGGACAGCGCTTCAGAGGGTTATTAATATCGCACAAAAGATTGTTGGCAGCCCCTTTCCTTCTCTGAAAGAACTACACAGCTCCCACTGTCTCAAAAAAGCCTATAAAATTGCAAAAGACTCATCTCACCCTGGTCATTCTTTGTTTGAACTGCTGCTGTCAGGAAGACGGTACAGATCAATTCAAACGAGGACAAACAGATTTAAAAAGAGCTTTTACCCAACTGCAATAATGGCATTAAATGCTGAATAGGCAACAAGGAATATATGCTTATTATGCATTGGGGGGGTTATTGTAACATTGCATGTGTATATGTTGTGTGGGTTTTTAGCTTGTTTACTTTACTTATCCTTTTATTGATAGGGTTTATGTGATTGGATGGGTGAGGCACTGTTAGGATGGCTTTTAAATTGTGTTGTACATGTTGCAATGGCAAATAAAGTTTAACCTATGCATTAGCTTGTGAAAACACAATGTGACACTGCTAGAAGCATTTTATAAAACTCAAGACAAATAAAATACCGCAAACAAAATTCATCTAAGTCTAAAACAGGTTTGCATGAGCAAAACATGGAACTGAAACAAAGAAGTAACACAAAATCCCATTTATCACAAAAACATGGATCTTATGAACTGTTGTACCATGCAAAGTCTTATAGTTTTTAATTTATTATGAGAAAATTATGAGAAATTAAGACTGAAATGCTGAAACTAACACATTCTCAAGTTTAAAATGAATTTTGAATGAAGCTTTTAAGAACAGTGATTGATTTCAGCTGATACCAACTTGGTCAGCATTTGACTTACTGGTCAGCACAGTGACTGAGATGGGCTGTTTCTGCTGGATGGTCTGGGTGTGTGGAAAGCGAGCATAACAGATGTAGTCACTCCTGGTGTCTTCTGGAAGAACGCTGGAAAAATACAAATCTCCATTCAGGGCCTGGGACACTCGTTTATCCAGTGGCAGCCTCTGAAAATCTGGACAGAGAGAGTGTTGGACATGAATAAAGAAAAATTTATCAATACCTTGTTTAATTTAGTTTTGCAAAAAAAGATCATTACTTTCTCATAGGGTCAGTAAATATTCTGGGGGGGTCTATTAAATCAATACTCAAAAATAAATAGCTCATGATAATATCACCATCACTCATTGTCATATACAAAAGGAAGCAAAAGTAGACAGACATACAGGTAAAAGGGTTTCCCCATAATCTATAGTGACTGAATGATGAATACACATTTTAATCCTTTGTTTATGAAGATGAAATCCTTACATCTTTGTATTATGTGTGCAGTTGTACACATGCAAAATGACTCACTGTTATCCATCCAGAAGATGACAGGAGGAGGCAGGCCAGCAGGGGGTCGGCACTGGAGCACTAGGGAGAGCCCCATTTGAACTGTGATGGCCTCATTTCTCTCCTTTGACCACAAGGGGGACCCTGCGAGGCACAAATATCAAGCAAAAGTAATTAAGGCTTCCCAGAACCTAACTACACCACTGTTTTCAAAGTGTAAAAAAATAATTACTATACTGTAGTTGGAGCTCAAGCCATTAGGATATAATTTAATTATGAGAAGTCTTACTTGACTGTCTGATGACGATGTTGTTGGATATGGCGGTGCCGTGCTCATTGTGAGCTGTACATTGGTACGTTCCCTCATAGGCCTCAGCCTTTTCCTCACTTATGTCAATGATCAGAGTTCCTGAACCGGGCTTCATCAGGACTTTGGAGTCTTTCTCTACATCAAAGTGGGTCCCATTTCTTGTCCATGAAAAGCTAAGATCAACAAGAACAATAAACACCACTTTATCTTCCACGCTAGAAGCTTTAGTAGGGCCAGTTTGTTCACATCATCAAAAGGCACTGTGGATCAGGCAGACTGATTTCAAGCACTGATTTCAGCAGGGAGTTTGGCTGATTCTAACACATTTGATTTGGAGGCTGGTGCCACATCTAAACTGTGGCTAAATCACACTTCCAGGTGTTTCTCAACCAATGGGTCCCCATGACGACAGTTGCCATGGCGATTGATATTTTCACACTATTCTAGAATAATCTGCTGTCAGAAAAAAAAAAAATCTATCATTTCACACTGGCCCATGTAAACCGAACAGAAGCCAGATTGCTCCTTTTTATGAAAATCTCAGGTTAAATTTTTAGCGCATCACAAGATATTGTTTCACTGTTTACAGAAGAAACCAGTGAAATTGTCTTATTTAGTGTTAACTGGGATGGACACCTTCATACTTTTTGTTTGTTGCCCTGATAAACAAGCATCAATGGGAGTGGAGGAAGTAATTCACACCTCGGTTTTGGCTTCCCCTTGGCCTCACAGTGGATGACGATGTTCTCCCGTGGATCAAAGATGTAATCCTTTGGGGTCTGTAGCGTTATAGTGGGGGGTTGAGGTACTGTAGAAATATGAAGGGAAGCACAGTTCAAGCACATGCATACTGTACACAAACAGCATAATGTAAACCTAACACACCAGAGCTTCCATTTTTAAACAAAGGCTGTGCAAGCAACATGCAACAAGCAGCCATATTCAGCCAAACCTGACAGTCAAGTCATCTGAAGCAGAAACACTGACAACTATTTCACACCTGATCTGAAGACAGTCCATTGAACCGACAAACTCAGCACCACTCCAAAACAAGCATGTTACATTAAACAGTAACAGTGTTGAAATAACTGCATGCACAGCTAATATTGCTCAAACCCACACAGGCAAATGAATAAGTGTTAAGAGCAAACACTCCCTAGAAATCACAGTAGCATTTGCACCAACTTACATCCTTCCAGTACTTTAGCTTTTTGTCCACCATGACACACCGTACCATAGAGGCAGAATATTGAGGAAAGGTGTTAGTTTTTGCAAGGAATAAATATGTTCAGGTGAAAATGTTGCACTTACAGGTACTATTAAGCATTTGACTGAGCCTGCCTGGTAAGGATAAGCTTTTCCACTTTTTTGGGAGTAGCTTCAGTTTTGTGAGGCAGGTACAATAAATGCAAGAACTGAATTGCATTTCGTAGGCACTGTCCAGAATCTAATGCCAAATCTAATGCCAAAACATGCAAAGCTAGAACATATAAAAAAAAAAAACTTTGACTACTAAACTACTGCTTTTTCTGCAGCTCTTCTAAAGCATTTGCAGCCCCATAGAAGCTATAAATCATTATACCTCACAAAATGAAAAAGTGTTGAATAGAATTTGCATAAGTTTTCTTAATTTACAGAAGTGAAGTCCATACGCCATATTCATATTAAGTGTAAATGTGATAATGATAAAGACAATACTTACGATCAAGAGGCACTTCCAGTGCTGATGTCATGTGACACAAGAGCATCAATATCACAGCCCTAAAGTTCAGCACCCACTTCCAGTTCCTGTCCATGGTTGGGTGCATCATGGTGAGAACCTTTTTTCCGAGGGTAGTCAGTAGGGTGAAGGCGTCTGGATCCACACTACAGAGGTTAAAAAAAAACAGATGAAAAACATAATATATTATTGCATAAGTTACTTGATATTGTGTTTTTAAATGTATATGCAGTACAGAAATTATAGCCCAAGACAAACATACATAGTCACAGGCCTTAAAATAAGTGTAATGTATTTAAAATTGGTGACTACAAATGAAAGATGTGTGGGCAAGGGATAGATATTGTATTTTGTCTGAGTTACAATGTAAGGTTTACTTTGTTTTTCTACTAAGTATACAGACATTCTCACAACTCAACATCCAAAGTAGGAAGTTACATCAAGCATTGCATGTAGCTTAGCTATTGGACCGCCTATCATTTGCCAACGTATAGACTCTGGCAAGTCAAAACAAACCTGGTTCCAGTCCAACTTAACTTAAATAACTTAAGCACTGTGCATTTGTCTGTCCTTTTTCTGGTTATTTACCTTCTCTAGTGCAGACAGACCAATCAAGAGACATATAGTAGTAATTTAAATGTAGGGTTTTCAGAAGCATTTTGGTTACATAGCTTAAAATTCTCTTGGCAATGAATACATTAAATGCACTGACAACATAAAAGAAAAAAAAAAGTTATTTGCAGAAGCAGCAGGGCTGAAAAAAGCCTGACCAATAATTTCACTCATCGCAAGCAAAATCACTGGATGGCCTACCTGCCTGTCAACCTAACTTCCTACTTGCATGTGCTCTGCCCACGCACTCAAAGTGCAAGCCAAGAGTCTGCCACAAGGTATTGCAGATGCAGGCAGATGTATTATTGCTCTGTTTTGATGGCTAAAGCCAGCGAGATATGGCAGAGAAGGTACCCACAGCAGCTTTCTTTCGCAAACAGAGTCTGTTGTTACAGATCAGGCCTTCCACTTTGAGACATGCTGTATGAAAAGAAGTTGGATGCTGCACGAAGTAAAACCAGAATTAACACTGGTGTTGTTTTTGAATGATGGTGACAACTGAGAGAGCAAAAGGGGCTGAAAAGTGATTTCTGCTGGACAGGCATTTATCTGTTTTGTTTGCGTGGCATTTGTTATTTTTCTGAAATCTGTAAGTAGTAATCAGGCAGTGAGTGTTGTTTTTGGAGGAGTGGCTTTGGAGAAAAGTCAGAATGGAAGGGTGGGATTTCTTTGGTTGTCTTCTTTCAAAAATCAAGCTTCCTCTTGTTGGTTTTTCCTGGATTGCCAACCCTATCTTTAACATAAGCATTAGTTCATTCACTTCATTATGTAATACTATGTTGTCTAAGTGTAGGAGCTTCATTGTCTCCTATATTATATAAAGAAGAAATACATATTTAGGTGGCATTTGTGGAATTATTTGCTGCTAGCTGGATTCACACTGCATTGGTCAACACCAGATAGCCACTAATTGCTAAAACATTCCATGTGGACCACTAAGATGCCCTGCCTGCCACGTGTTTGCCTGTAAGCATATGGCATGTGAGTGCACTTGGCTGGAACAAACCTATCTCAGCTGCAGACATAGCTCCACACAGACCGACACATGCATGCACAAACAGGCCACATTAGTGGACGCATCCTCATCAGCGTGTCATTATGGATGAACTGACATAAATGCAGACTCATAAGCGATAGCTTCTGTTAAGTAGTGCATAACAAAGACACAGATTGATATGTACAGCTGTCACAAACACACAAAATCATGTTGGCATTTGTGGCTCCTGTGAACTGCATCATGGGGAGCAGGAAATGATGCATTTGTTTTTCGCTGTCATGACCTCTGTTTTTCAACATCTGTAAGAGTCTGTCACATGTACATTAACAGGTTTTAACGGATTAGCAAATTGGTAATACATGCCTGCATCAATGGCACTGATACATTCCTGTATAGTAAATATACTTTTCTGTCTTCTACAAAATATATACTTCAGCCTGCCCAATCCAGGGGCTTTGGAAATGTCTAATCAAACACAGTCTTTAAAATGTCCACAAGATTTCTCCCCTATTACTTAATTTTATTCATGAAGATTCGTACATCAGCTGGTACTTTTTTTTATACTGACAAAGACTAGGCTTCATTTCTTAGAGCCTTGTTGTCGTTAAGTGACTTGTTGAAAGAGATATTTTCCATAGTATGAGCAGGTTGAATCAAAGTAGCCAAAGAGAGACAGTAACTCCTGTCAGCAGTCTGAGATGGAGTTTGAAGTGTGTCAGCAGTGAGCTGCTGTCAGGTAAATAGCTCAGTCTGATATCTTTGTAATTCATGAATATGTCAAGGTACGTGTATATGGAACTTTTGACTAAAAGGTAATGAGTGACAAAAAGAAAAGGGGAGATGAAAGAGAAATGGAGCATAATGTACAAATGGGTAAAAATAAATAAGCAAAAAGAATGGGGAGGAAGGGGACAGAAAAATGCTAAGGGAAGATAGAGGATGTGTGAAAAATGAAATCGGGCATCAATTATTTTCCTGGTCAAGGCCTAAAATGTGATAATAGTGAAAATCTGATGACACTATCAGCTAACATTTTTGAGTGGTATCAATCGTTTCATACAACTCTGCCAGTTATATTTTATGTATTAATATAATCTGTAAAAATATAAAATAAAATAAAATAAAAAATATAACACTTCATTTATTATCTGTTCTCGTCCTGGTTTCCTGTTTTTATGTTTGACCTGGGTCACATCTCCAGAGTGGCAGAGAAGAATTAACTGTCTTAGAGTAAGAAAGAAAGAAAGTCACTTTTGGCTTCTCCCGTTTAGGGGTTGCCACAGCGAATCGTCACACTGACGACTTGCATGTTGACATTTGGCACATGTTTTATGCCGGATACCCTTCCTGACGCAACCCTGATTTGAACCCGGGCTGCAGCGAGAGCGCTGCACCTTAACCACTAGCCTACCAGGGACGGCCTCAGAGTAAAAACCAAATAAAATACAGTTGACTTCCCGAGCACAGACACAAAGAGAAAAAAAACACACATACATAAAATTTGTTGCCATATGCAAATGTCAAGCTCACCAACACACTAATGCCACAGTGTCTTAATGTGCAGTCTGCATAAGAGAACTTGCAATCTGTTTTGAAAATTTAATATAAGATATATTTTCCTATCCAGGCTGGGACACAACACACTGACCACACTACACAGAACTGCAGTTGCTTTCTTACAGAGTGTCTCCAAGGTCACTAGAATAGGAGCTGTGAACCATGACAGTGCCCACAAACACAGGAACAGCAGCCTATGCAAAGCCAGTGTAACAGCCAATTCACTGCTGACATTTGGTGTGATCCCTATACCCCATCTTATGCACAATTCTTATCGCTCTTTTTTGTAATATATACAATCTGAACATATCTGATATGAGATTTCCAGGAGAATTTGTCATCAACTATGACACCTAGAAATTTAATTTCATATACTCGTTCTATATTAGCTCCCCCAATTTTCAAATGAAGTTCGTTATCTAGTCTACGATTCCCAAATACCATAAATTTAGTTTTATCCATATTCAGAGATAGTATATTACTATCACACCATTTCTTTATCTTCTCAAGTTCCTGTGAAACCTGTCCCGATAGTTGCTGTAGGTTATCCCCGGATGCCCATATGGTAGTGTCATCAGCAAATAAAACCATTTTCACTAAATCTGAAACCTTGCACATATCGTTAATGTATAATATGAATAATTTAGGTCCCAAAACTGAACCTTGAGGCACTCCACATACAATGTCCAGATTACTCAACTGATATTCACCCAACTTCACAAATTGACGCCTTTGTGTCAAATAACTACTAACTATGTTCACTCTCTAGACGTTATGGCGGTCAGTAGAGGTCAGTCAGTTTTTAGCACTTTTTCCACAGAAACCAGGTTCATGCTATGGCTGAAAAAAAGAGGAGACCTGTGAGAGTGAAACACAAAAGTAAAGTTGAAAGGACAAAACAATCTCTGTAGAGCTGAAGGGCATTGCAGAGTCAACTGATACTTCTGTGAACTCATCACTATTAGTGACCTCTTTCACATTCAACTAGCTGTGTTACTGTGTTAATATGAAAATACTGATGGTAGCAGCTTTAAATTAATACTGTAGCCTTGGATGGGAATTGGACACAGTGCCTGTAAAGTAGGAATGTCCAGTGTAAAGAACTGCCAATGGATATTAGACAGAGATGTATTGGACATCATGAGAGGCACAAAGACATGTTAACATACCAGTACTCTGCTGACCCCACATAGAAAACTTCAACCTCTACTCTCAGTCTTTGTCTCTGAATCCATCAGTTAGATGACTTTATGGGCAGACTGCTCCATTCACCTCATTCTCTCTCCCTCCTTGAAAAAAACTGCATCAAGTTGCCAGTCTGCTGTGAACAAAGCCCATTGTAAGGTGAGAGAATGGCCTTAAATCTTTTGAGCACAGTTGTGACTAAACTTTTTGATTTGAAAGAAAAAAAGAGGTAGCATTTCCTCACTGATCTGCTTTGAAAGATGCCATTCACGTTTCATATCTTTTTTACAGCATTAAATATTACTTACTAAAACACATTTATGCAACAGACAACAGGTGGATAATGTTGTACTTTTCATTACTTGGAAGGTTAGGGGACACAAATGAGGGATGGGAATAAAGCATTCACTCTCATTTTAAAGCGGAGCTATGTAGGTATTATACAAACTGTATTTTCAGTCAAAAACTAGACACTGGGAAATGCAGAGGTGAGGCATGGAGTTTATTATTATAAGAAATACCAACTTCTAGTGAGGATGAGGTAATGGCATACTTGGATTCTTGATATAGTTTTCTTATTACTGGTGTTAATTACTTTAGCACCAACTTTTCTCTGAGGCTTTGTGAATTGCTGATGGTCAGCATGTGCCACGCCATGCTCCCCTCTCCAATCCAAATCTCTACAGCCACCCTACAGGGCCTATTGTCCCCCTGTGTTATTTACTACAGGGATAACGCTGAAACAGCAGGGATTTGGATGGGGTGGATAAAAAAAAGTCCTCAAAAAAGCAAACAAACAAACAAAAAAAACCCTCAAAATACAGTATGTAGCCACTGTTCACCTGGGTATAGTTCTTTACAAGTTTCAAAAGAGTATAGTTTTTAAAACTGAGTGTGTGGCATGAGTGTGATTGTTTAAGTAATACTGTAAATGTGCTGTATAACCATCCATTGTAAACTGATGTTTTCTCTTACCATTTTAACATTTAGCCAAGTTCTCATTCAAAGAAATGACCCTTGAAAGAATACATAAAGCTTGTAGGACTCTTGATCATGATTCACTGATATGATTTCTACCAGTCTGTCCCTGTGTAAAGTGTATGATATTGAGACACCCACTGCCTGATAAAACGTTTTAGATTATTTTTCTTGTTGCTGTCTATAATTGTTTTGAAAAAAATGTATTTGCGGAAAAAAATTAACTGGTTTGACATAATGCTAAAAAATAAATGCAACTACAAATTAATGCCTCATTTCCTATAGTATTTTAAACTAGGACTACAAATATACTGCCATTTGACAAACAATTACATACTCTATGAGCAATTAATATTTAATACAATTTATACACTCAAACTCTAAACAGTGGTTGTGTTAAAGCCTTCCAGGTTACACAATTGGACTGAATTGAATATGATTATTGCCTTAAAAGAAAGCACTGGATACACCCATGCCATTACTGATACTGTAGCTGCCATTATCATCTGCCATCTAATTTACACTGCTGTAAAATTTGCACACATTTTGCTAACCATATAGACCAGTTTCTTGGCTGGGTGTTTGCTGTGTGCCCATGTGCACGAGTGTGCATGCTTGCTTCACCTATCTAGGGTCATCTCATCAAAAGCTGTGGGGTCAGCCACACTGGTAGTGTGCTATGGCTGTAGTGATGCTGTGGTACAACATCCGTACCCAGGTAGAGCGTAGCCCCAGGCACATTCACCATGGCCCCCCCAGTCCACCAGCAGGCAAGGCTGATGATGCATGGATCTTAAAAGTTGGCCACCTCAAACTGGTGCTCAACAATGCATCCAGGAACAGTCACTTTGAGCATCCTTTCTCCCGTCACCTCAGAATAAACTGAGAATCCAACTCAGCAGTAAAGTCCATATTCCAAAGGGAATAGTCTGGGGCAGAACACAAAAACAGGAGACATAACCAACCTTCAGGAACATGGAAACAGGCAGGGTATGGTGAAAGTATGAACCAGCATCTGACTGAGGGGAGTGAGGAGAAAAAAAAGGCAAGAAACAGAAATTAACAAGCAACAGGTAAAAGCAATGAGAGATAATCGAGAACCAGAATCAAGCTGAGGCAGGTGAGATGGCAAAAACAGGAAGCACATACAAAATAATAGTACAAAGCAGGAAGCAAGGCCAATAACTCTAACAACGCTAGGCAATAGCATGCAATGTGGCCCAGCTGTGGGGAGCACTCGTCTCGCTGTCGTTCAGCTGTTCTCCCACTTCCTCGTGGTAGTAGTGGCGTGGCAGTGACCTGGCAGGCTGCCTCTTCCTCAGCAGTTCCTGGCTGGTAGACCACGCAGTGACCAGGACCTGGAGCCCCACCTCGGTGCACAGGCAGTGGTCTCCCTGCAAGCTCCAGGGCTTCACCCAAGGTTCTGGGGTGGGCCAACTGGATGTCCAGTCTGAGCTTGTCAGGGGCACAAGGGCCTGGACAAACTGATCTTTCACCAACTCATCCTGGATGGCAGGTGACATGAAGGTGTAGGCCTGCCAGCCCAGGCTCTTGTCGTAAGCTAAATTGCAGAGGAATTCTCCCAGCAGCCAGGCACAATATCCAAACTCACTGCACAGTGCATCTAGCAGGTTGAGTTTGCCAAAGTGTCTCTGAAGCAAACTTACCAGAGCTCCATAGTTGCTCTGCCTCTCTGGGCTCAGCAACAGCAGGCATGGTGGGGCATCCTCCATCAGTGATAAAGCCAGCTGTAGCATCCTGGCATCCTCCAACCAGTGGGCAGTAGCAGCCACCATTTTGAACTGGGCAAGATATGCCTCCCAGCTACCGTTACCAGAGAAATTTGGCATTTTCACACCGGGGGGGTGGAAGAAGATGGCATGCTACAGAGCGGTGCTCCCTATGTGGCCTTCTGGTTGGGTCATCATCGAAATGGGGATCGGTCCCGCTGCCCCTAGCTTGTACTCACCTGCTCGCGGCTTTGGAACAGCCGGTTGGTGCTGGCTCTGGGTCCCCGCAAAGCCGGGGTGGTGATGACTGGGTGTGGTTCATCTGGCTTACCTGGAGGGGAACACTGATTCCAT
>NW_018128025.1:926521-940868 GCF_001952655.1 Monopterus albus | reverse complement strand
TCCTTCTGCTTCAGTTTGTGCTGCCTCTTGCTTTTGTCGGCTCCCGCAGTTCTTCCCTATCCCAGTTCTTACACCAATGTAGCGTAGGCTAGCTTGAGGAAGGAACTGGAAATAGAGGTTGCCTTTTTCTCTTTTATTTCACCCTCTGGCAACTGCACAGAACACACCCAAAACACTGAACAATCCCCCTCAAGTACATCCACTGACTGGGCTTCAGAGTTCATTGTATCACCTGTATTGTTAGTACGAGTATAAATAAGCCAGTACTAGGAACCAGTACAGAAGTCATTCTAAAAGCTTGGTATCTAAAAGTGGCATTAGATAATGTTCTGTGATTGTGTTAAAGATAATGTATGTTATAGTTAATTGGTTAAAACATGGAAAATCAGCAAGACAGTCCTTTATATATCCACCATACTTCAGCTGAAGAATAGTGCTGCTGTGTGTGTGTGTGTGTGTGTTCTAGGAATGAATGTGTGAAGCAACTATAAAAAATGTATTTGAAATGAAGGAGGCAAAGAACATGCATGTTGAGTAAGGAGCCCATGCCAAACATGATTTTCTGTGCTTTCTGACTTCTACATCTACATCTGTAAAAAAGAATTATCATCTTAAACATAACTGAAAGCTCAAAAACAAGGTGTTTGCTTCGTTTGTTGTGCAGAAACAGCTCAGTTTATACAAGTCTCGTGAACTCTGAGACTTTTTGAGACAATATAAAGTCTTACACAATGGGCCGTGCATGTTCATGTGAGCTTGCCTGATAACCGGTGTTATTCTTCTAAAAGTAGAATTTTTCAACTGCATGCAGTTTTGTGGATATATATTACCTCCTGATGCCTGCATTGTGACCACAGGATGTGGAGAAAAATATAGGGTCTGAGGTTATTGCATGTCTGGGAACGTTCATGTACAGCTGTGCGCAGTGGTTCTCAAACTTTTTCTGTCATTCCCCACTTAAGAGGGCGGGCAAATTTTCAAGCCCCACTTGTCAACAAAATGATAAAGAAATCGGCCAATTTTTAAAATTTCAAATTAATTGAAATATCAAATAACACCAAGTTCAAAACAGAAAAAATATAAGTGCAACTGTATCATTTGACAGGGGGATATTTTTCAATTTTGCAGCACCTGTCTCATCCAGCATAATCGACACCATGTCTACAGCAGCAGGGAGAATGAGCTGCTCAGCAACTGTGTGTGTTTTTTTTGCACTGGGGAATTCTGTATGCAACTTTGAAGGAAGCCATTTGTGCTTTGCTGTTCACTGATGTGGATTTTACCATGCCATTTTCCTGCTAACGGTTTTCTACCAGCTTTCTTTTAAAGAAGTCAAGTGGCTTATTAACGTGACTGGGCTCTGCTGTCTCTAAATGTCTTAATTTGTTGGGTCTCATGCTGTCTGCTCCCAGTGGCTTAAGACACAAGACACACATGGGTCTCTCCTCTGCCCCCACCATTCCCACCGTGAATCCAAGCGCAAGATAGGCTTCATCATATTTTCTTTTCAGCTGGCTTTTTGGTTGATAAGACTACTGCCTGTCGTTTCTTTGTCTGCTTGTGCTGAATCGCCAGCTATTTTGTGGTCCATGTAACACATTTATCCATTTACATTATTATGCCTACTACGTACACTATTGGCCCTCTGTGTGAAAGTTTCCTTATATTGTTGCGCTGCAGTTAACATGCCGATGTTAAACCGTTATTGTTGCACTTTTGGTTGGTTCCACTTTTTTCTCCCGGGCCCTGAACTGATGTTAGTTCAATTTACTTGTATTAATGACTCATTTCTAATTTTCTCCGTTCATTGCGCCCCACCTGTCATGTCTTTATTCCCCACTAGTGGGGCGTGCCCCACACTTTGAGAACCATTGATGTACAGGGGCTCGCTGTTTTAGCTGACCAGGTCTAACCTACAAGCAGCTGGCCAGTGAAGCACCCCAAGGCAGGGAATGATCAGCTCATCAACGCTGGATTCTCCCAGAGCAGAATACCTGTTTGTTTTGACTGGTTGAGGCCAGTGTGTCTGCCGCATGTGATGTGTTGTTGATGAGAGGATTCTAATGATCCATGATGTTACTGTATGAATGTATGTGGTCGCCTTTAATGCGAGGGATTTATGGGGGAAGACACAGCAATCACCACTTGGATTTACCGACCTTGGAGCTACTTGAAAGGGAATGAAGTTTCCACTACTCATTGGGACTTAACGATAAGTTTTAAAAACCCACACGTTGAATGCCTGTTAATGCATTGTTTCTGTAAAGAATTGTTGTAAGGCTGGAGAAGTTTCTATGTCTGCATTATGCCAGTTAAAATGTGGGGTTTCTCAATTACCCGTTTTGTTTAGAGTGTTGCATATCTCTTTTCATTGGTACATATACTGTTGTTTATCTATGTATGAAGGAGAAAATCAAATTAAATAATGCTGTTGCGGTTCTTCATGCTGTTCATATTCTGGCTCAAACATGTCAGGTAGGATTTGAGCTATTGTCACTGTCAAACATGTAGCTTACTTGTCAAATTTTTTTTGTTTATGCATTGTCATAGCCTCCTGACTGGCAGCGGGAGCTGTGTCCGTTCACTAACTATCCTCTCGTTCTCAGGAGGAAGCTGTCCTTGTGATATTGGGTTTTATCATTCTGGAATAATTACAGACTCTTTGAAGTTATGATGGGTGCAAAGCTAATCTAGAGGTACCCAAGGTTAAGCATTGAATGGCTAGAAATGAGCATGCCATGGCTCTTTTAAATCAACAGTCGGTCTCATTCTAATGTGACAATGGCCACATAAATCCAGCTGGACTTGTAAATGAGCCAGTACTCAATGGTATTCCTGGGTGTTATTGCTTGGTAGAAGGTATTGATGAGCAGATGCAACTTTGGAATGTTACTCTGGGCTATACTGTGACATAAGTTACTGTTTGTGAGGATATGTACGATTAAGTGTGTTTGTGTCCTTCAAGGTAAGTGTCCTCCAAAACTGTCATACCTTTATGGCTGAGGCTGCTATACATCTTTTCCATTTTACAAGTCGTGATCCATCTCTGAAGACTTTTCTGTAGGTTCATTGCACCAACAGACAACACCATCAAAGCTAGTGGATGTAATGATGAAGAAAAGACAGTATGAGGGCAGGAAAGATTGAGGTAGAACAGGGTGAAATGTCGGAAGGAGAGAGAAGGGCATGATAGGAAAGAGGCAGGAGGTGGGGGACCTATTGACAGTGTTATAGCAGCACAACAAGCTGGCATGGCCCCTTTTTTCCTCCTCCATCCACCTGTTCATCAGGATTACTCAGAAAAGGATGGAAAAGAGGAGAGAAGAAACTGTAGGAGGGCAAACACAAAGAGAGAAGATCCCACAGCTCACTATAATTCAGCCACTTTTCCATGTCATCTTTTGAGTAAAATAAACTGCTGGGATAAAGACTCGCTGTTAAAATTATGGATAAGTGGATTATAGTAGAGTGTTGTCATGGGACTATTCAGGTAACAATGAAAATAATTGGACGTGGAAACACTGTAGCAGTGTGCTATGTAATAGCGACTGTTCACTGGTTGTACTTACTAAAACATCTCACAAATATGTTTTATTGCTTTTCTACAAGACAAAAGCAGCATGATGTGTGCAATCCTTTCATTTGTTGATGCTCTGTATCTATCAATAACCTAATTGTCTTCCAAAACATAAACCTAGCTCAACACCATGTGTCATTTGCCAGCAGTGTTGGAAAGTAACTAAGTACATTCAGTCAAGTACTGTACTTAAGAAGGATTTTGAGGTATCTGTATTTTGAGCATTTTGATTTTGTGCTACTTCATACTTTGACTTCACTACATTTCAGAGGTAAATATTGTACTTTTTACTCCACTACATTCATTGTTTAACTTTAGTACTAGTTACTTTTCAGAACCAATTTAATACAAAAATGACAGTATAATCATTAGACTTTATTGATCTCCAGTGGAAAATTCACAAGCTACCCAGCAGTAATTCAAATTATAAGCACATATGCTAGTTAAAACTAGCTCTCCCTTTACAAGTTGCATTACTGTAGTGACATTGCATAAATAATTATAATCAAATCATATGGTGTACATTAATGTTTATCATACAATTCTGCACGATATATTTTGATGCTAATACTTTTATACTTTTTGAGTGCAGGACATTTACTTGTAACAGAATATTTTTACTCAACACTATTGTATTGCTACTTTTATTTAAGTAAGGGATCTGATTAATTCTTCCACCACTGTTAGCCAGCTTCGACTGTAGCTTGTGAATATCTTGATACACATATTCATTCATTCATTCATATTCTATCACTTCCTTTGAGTTATTTTCAACATAAGAGCATATTGTGTCTTCCATACAGCAGCAAAACAAAAACCTTAATGCCACACTTAAATTAAAGCCACACAGCAGTTGCATCAAGCATTCTGCTGGTGCCATGGCTGACTTACTACATGCTGCAGATACCAAGAGAGTGCAGCCAAGATTGCAAAGGGTATAAATCAGTCACTGCCAGCTGTGAGTTATGCCTCATCCATGCTGACTGACCTTTGTTACTTGAAGTACAAGCATGGTTTGATATGCTTATAAAATCCACAAAAGGGCTTTTCAAGCACAGTTTCAAACACAATATTTGGAGTTCTGTCAGAAAATGATCAGGAGGAGGTGGGAGGGAGGAGCTGATTGACACTTCCTGTATAATCAGAATACACATAGCACATACAGTAGGAGCCAAAAATATACAGCTGCAGTAAAAGTGAACGAGGAAGCAAAAGTAGACAATAAGGACAGAATTTTTGTCATCACTGAACCTGATTCATGATCTGCTGGTATGTAACAGTGCTACAGCAATGTTCATACTCTGAGGCATTTACAGTCACCACAACTGTTTAAAAACCCCCATATAGCAAAAGTGAAAGACAACAAAATGATAATACAACATGTAAAGTAGAGAAAGCAGAATCATTACCTTTGAGGATTTAATCTCAGCCACTGTTTATGTTCAGACTTTGGTTCAAACCTGCAAAAACAGCAGAACATTGTCCATTAATGAACTAACCAACTCTAAAACTATGCTCAGGCTGCTCTAAAGGATTAGAAGTCTTCACCACCACCACAAAGCAAAGTATTATTGTGACAGCCATGCAGGGTTTGTAGAAAGAAATTCTTGATAAAATGATTTAGTGCTATGTTATGTATTTGCAAAACTGTTCAAATAATTGTTTAATCTTTTTGACCTTTGTAAAGATTTGACCTGTGGACATGAAATGCTGAGGGAGTAGGTGCAGAGAGACTCAGAACAACAGGAAGTCGTGCAGATACATACTGAGATGACTAAACTGTCTCCACTAGAATTGTGTGTGGGTGTAAGGTCTGATTGTCTTGGCTTCAGATTATCAACATTTATCAACATTATATGAAATGCGTGGCCTTATAGGATTGACATTATAATCTGCATTAGCAAATATATCTACAAGTTTACTTTAGTATCATATGCTTTATGATTTACTTTTGTTTTAACCAGTTCACTTGTCTTTAAGAATATAGGAGACATGTGTAAGACTGTAAGAGTAGACAGGAAACCACGTACAGGAAGTAGACCACGGTTGCTTAGCAATGCTAGAGGTGCTTCCTCTAAAACTATCTATTGAAAGGTCAGGATGTTGTTCAAGAGTTTCACCGATCAAAATCTGCCTGGCGACAAGATCACCAAATGAGGGGTCAGAACGAGGTCAAGAAACCAACCAAGGAACGAGGATGAAGGACAGCGCGGATGACGTCAGATCTTTTGCATGACTCTTATCATAAATTCTCTATGCAGAGGAAACTCGTGGTTCCAGCTTCCTGCAGCAGCTATGCACTATACTTCTGTGTGATAGGGCTTCAGAAAGAGACAGAATCCAGAGCTCTGTATTGCTTTTCTTGAATATTTTTTCTGAAATATTGATTGTAATAATTATCTTAAAAGACAGATTTGTCTTTGACTATTCTTCATAAAAGAACATGCAAGGACTGGTTTAGTCCAACAGGTTATAAAATCTTTGCTGCTACTACTTTATCTTATGTGACAATATGTAGCATTGCTGTTTTTATTACAACTCATGTTGCAAAGACAAGTTTTACAAGCAAACTTGTAAAACTTGTCAAAGGGGCAAAGCTAAAGCCTTTAAAAAGAAAAACTTTTAAACTGCTAATAGTGAAGTCCAAAAAACAAGCCGCATCCTCTATTTGGGAAGTCAACTTTTATCATCAGAGCAGTTACATGTTAACAAAATATAACTGACAAAGAGGTATTCAGCCCTCAAAGTTAACAGACTCATTTATTCATCAGTGTGATATACAGTGACACATGAAAACATGGGCACATCTGTGGAGCTCTCCATGGAATATCTAGTAAATGACTGTCTCTTGCTAAACACAGGGTCTTCAATCAATGACCAAAACATCTCCAGTCATTTTTATTACTTTTACATCCAGCAAATGAAAGGTTACTCAGCAACAGACACGCTCGATGCCCCCCAGCCCCCACAAAATGGCTTCTCTTCGTGACCGCAAATTCATTATCATAAACTCCAGAGAGACTCTCCATTCATCTCACATTAGCAAATGCTTTGTCTGTGTCAACCAATGAACATCAGCCCATTTACACATGAAGCCATTAAAACTGTAGCTAGCTCAGAGGAGAAAGATGGTGGATCGTGTTAGTATCCATTAATAAACTGAGGTTGAGCTGTTTAAAATCATGGGATAATGATAATGTAAGAGATGAGAGAGTGGTCTTTCCATTGAAGCTCCCATGATTACATGGGTGAGTAGTTGCTATCACAGAGAGAGAGATCCCATTCCAACCCCAAACAGTGGCCCGTTACCAGGGAAACGGGATGATGTAGAAATGGAGGTAAAGAGAGAAAGAAGTGAAAATGGCTATTTGTTTATGTGTAACATCAGCTAATATTTTAATTTAATAATTAAAGCTAATATCATTTTTAAGCAGAAAGAGGGGGAAAAGTGAGCGAGGTGTTAATGAAAGAGACAGGAAAGAGTCAAGACATCAGAAAACTACAACAGGTAGAATGAGGATGATGGGAGAAAGAAAGAAATAGGGAGAGAGAGAAAATAAAAAAATGAAGGGCAAGAGGGGATCTGACACATGCATTATTAACAGGCAAATCTAAAAGCACTTCATCATCAAGGGCAAGGGAAAGGGGTGGAGAGAGAGAAACACAGTGACAGGAATAGAAAAATAGAAAGAAGAGGAGAGCTGGGAGGTGGCAGAAGAGAAAAACTAGCACAGCTGACCCCGTGCTCCAACACATTATCATGGAGATGCAAAGAAAGAGACCTGAATACCTTAGAGAGAAAGTTCTTTACATTTGGAAATACTTTACGCTTATTCACTTTGTTGCAAACAGTCAGATGTTAAGACTGTTACCACTCTAAAAACCAGGAGACCATTCGCTTAGCTTAAAAACAAGAAAATAGATGCCACAACATTTTTGCCTAAATAGCAACTGCATAGGTCAAAATAATTTGAACAGTATTAGACCTACAGCATATAAAAGAAAGCTATAACATAAATATGTGGAAGCCAGCAGTGCACTTAAATCAGCAAAAGTGCAAAAGTTGCACAGCCAAATATGAAAGTATGAGCCTTGGAAATTCAATCTGATGTATTAGAATAAAAACATACCAAAAACACACCTGATTCTAGTAGAGTGACTCAATTTTGAACAAAAGCATTAATTGGACAGGACAGCTTTAACCTCACAAGCGCTGAATTTCACTGATTTCCACAAAATGTCTGAGTCTTAAAGAAACCTTCAGATGAATTCATGTAGCAAAAAATAGACCTGATTTGTTCATATCTTCATTAGAACAGTAAAATATGACAACAAAAATAATGAGAAATATAAGCGCTATGAATATTTAAATATCCCGTAGTGATAAAGACATGCTTATACTAGCTACAGAGTGATTATGTCTGATTACTATGGCTCTACTGTATGTCCCAAAACCTGGTGTAATTCCACTTTAACTTACTGCCTATCTCCCGTTTCAATTAGCTGCCTCAATTTAAGGATCACACACTGCAACCCCAGAGTGGACGCCCATTTCTACTTTCTTGTTATCTCTACACAATATTAAAATACACACATTATAGTTAATACTGATCCTAAAACAAACGCCTGCAATAAGACAACACTTTAAATGTGGGAAAGTAGTGTCATATTGCCAAGCAGTGTGTATCCACAGTCAAGGTCAAAGGTCAATGTGTTTATTTGTTATAAGTCACAGTTACGAAACGTGTAAACATACAAACGTACAATGAAATTCTTACTTTGCCGTCCACATGAATGCCACATAAAGGTGAGATGAGCAATAACACAAATCTAAATAGGCAGTAAAATCACAAATCTAAGGAACTTTAAAGCAGCAAGTGAAGGGAGGAAATAAAAATATAAGAACACAATATAATGCAGAGACAATATATGCTACATGGGAGCCATGGGAAAGAAAGAGTTTTTCAGTCTAGTGGTCCTGCATTTCACACTTCTGAACCTCCGGCCAGAGGGTAGGGAGGTGAACAGTCCATGCTGGGGGTGGGTGGGGTCTTTGAGGATGGAGGCAGCTTTCCTACGCACCCTGCGGTGGTAAATGCTCTGCAGAGAGGGCCGTGGAGTCCTGATGATCTTCTCCGCAGTCATTACCACTCTCTGCAGGTGCTTGCGGTTCATAGCAGTAGTGCTGCCATACAAGACAGTGATGCAGCTGGTCAAGATGTTCTCAACGATGCAGCTGTAGAAGTTGCTGAGGATTCTAGGCGACATGTCAAATCTCCTCAACATTCTCAGGAAATACAGCCACCGTTGGGCCTTCTTGACCAGCTGTGTGGTGTTAAATGTCCAAGTGAGGTCCTCACTGATGTGGACGCCCAGGTATTTGAAGCTGTTCACCTTCTCCACTTTGAGCCCCCGGATGAACAGTGGCTGATGAGTTCTCCTCTCCTTCCACATGTCCACTATCATCTCTTTCATCTCATCCATGTTAAGGCTGAGATTGTTGTCCTTGCACCATGACACCAGACTGGCCACCTCCATCCTGTATGCTTCTTTGTCCCCACCAGGGATGCGACCTAGCACTGTGGTGTGTTCCACGAACCTTAGGATGATGTCTTTGTGGGAGACGACACAGTCGTGGGTGAACAGGGTGTAGAGCAGGGATCACTAACATGATGCCCACGGGCACCAGGTCGCCCACAAGGACCACGAGTCACCCACGGGCCTGTTCTAGAAGTAGGTCACCATAGCGCCACTTACCAGTGAGATGAATCAATTTTTTTTTTGCTGCTATCTTTTTTTAAATCACACTTACATCCGTGTAAATTAGAAAATGACAATATTTAAAAGAAAAGCTTTAAAAAATGTTTCATATTAAATCGTGAAGGATTAGAACATGTAGACCAACTAGCGAGTGCAGCGAAGATGAGAAGATAATGTACACCTGAAAACATGGTAGAAAAAACATATCATATCATCACAGTGAATGGGAAGAAGAGTTCTTTTTCACCACTGTGAAAGATTCCTGCATGTGTCTCATTTGCAGGGCGACTAGGGCTTCTGGTTGGGGAACCTCCTGACTTGTATGGTGGGCACAATGTTGTCGATACAGGTAGTAATGTACCCTGTCACATACTCAGCATAATCCTGTACTCTGACAGAAAAGTCCTCTGAGGTGGCTGCAGCTTTAAACACATCCCAGTCTGTCTGGGTGAAACAGTCCTGCAGGATGCCTTCAGCCTCTGGGGACCAGAGTTTAATTTGTTTGGTGACAGGGTTTGTTTGTTTCAGTCTTTGTCTGTAAGCTGGATACAGGAACAAAGAAGTGTCAGTCTGTAGGATCCTGATGGTTGTTTGCTCAAGTATCAGACATACCATCTATGAGTGTAAAGATTTTGATGCAGGCCTTAGGCCTATCTATTATTCTGTGTGTGTGTGTGCGTGTGTGTGTGTTCTGTGACCATGTACATCTGTCTAGATGCTCTTGTGGTCACAGAAAATGACAAATGACCACATTAAGATGATCACCAGGTTGGGTTTAATGCACCGTGTCATTGTGTTGTATAAATACAATGTTTACAAAACCCCCTGGGGCATACAATAAAACATTTGTATGCATTTCCAGCATTCCAACTTTGAATAAGCCACAGTATGCAACACAATAATACATTACAAAACATCTGCATAAATACAGTGCATAGTAATTTATATTAGTGTTACTACTCTTTTGCACTGGTATACTTTCACATTTTTACACTTGATCGAAACTGTGAAAACAGTGTGCACACAAATGGCACAACATTAGAAAATGTCAAAATAGTGAAAACATACAGGATCTTTCTTGAGATAAAGCTCAATTAAAAAAATGCCACAAGTCTATGTCAGGTTGGCCTTCACATGTCTCCATTGAGTGGTTTACACCCATATATTCCCTTGTGTTTGTCCATATGTGTGCTTGTGATAGACATAGATTGAAAAGGGGGTTGGTTACCATGACTCTTCCAAGGTTTTTTAATTTCTGTCAGCATTCACTGTCAGCATTCTTCATGTGACAGATAACACACACATACACACAGTCCAGTCTCACACAATAAGAGCAATCAGAGAGCTGGGTTTAATCAGGGAGATTTACTACCTCCTGAATGGTCATTTTTTTCCTCCCTTCTAGAGGTTGAAGGGACAATTCTCCCATCCGCACTGTTCCCACTCCACATCACACAAAGCACACAATGGAGTCATCAAGAATGTAATGTGTGTACATGCACAGATGGTAAGAGCAAGAAGACAAGTCAAGATTTAGGAAATAGTATGAAGTAGCATTCCTCTGCTAAGCTTTCTACAACTGAAGGAGAGCATACTGTAAAGGTGTCCAGATATGAGAGCTTTACGGAGCTCTATTCCAATCAACTGACTCATTGCACAGCCCCAACAGAGGGTGTGTATAGCAAGTGAAACAGAGAGAGAGAGGAGAAGCATGAGAATGACTGCAGTAAACAGAAGGGTGGGAGGTCTGGAGCAACGGAAGAAAAAAAAAACACTTAAAAAAAGTAAAGACTAAAAAAAGCAGCATTAATGCAGATAAAATACCTCATTATATGATGCTTGGCTACATCAAATCACTCACAGTGAGAGAGAAAGGTCCATCTTTGGGTTTGATTTAATGCAGGATTTGAACAGGCTGTGGAAGGGAATGCCTCCCAAGGCTAGGACTTGGGAACCTCTTTAATCTAAACATGCAGTCCCACACAGATATAAAATCCTGTCTGACACTCAGTAAGACTTCCTTTACAGAACACAACCCTATGCAATAAAGTACTATGTTTGGGTTTAATATGGCAGTCCACAGAAGATAAAAGCTGCTGTGTTAATCTTACACTCAATTTAAAATTCAAATATTTAAAATGGTAGCCAGCATGAGAAAGAAATTATGTACCTAAAATACTTTTTTTTTTTTTTTTTACATGTATTATTATCCATGTAATTCTAGCAACAGATCAGGTATTTTCACATATCACAGAAGGAACAACTCAGGTGTAATTAATAAAAGTAAATAGATTATTTTGCATGCTCACTAACACACTGTCATGCCTTTCTAGGCAGAAAATCCAACAATGTGATTTAGACAAAATGGCAACATTACAGTTGTTTAACCTCAACACTCCTCCTTTGTGTTTACTATCTCTCTGCTGAAACTAAGCAGGGTATCACTGTCTGGGCAAACAAAAATAGCTCTATGTATGTACAAAAATTTATAATGTTGTATTAAAAAGGCTTAAGCTTCCCAAACCTTGTATTATATAGTGATATCTGACTTTTAGGACAATTTGTATACACTGACCGGATCCAGAGGAGGGCGGGACGGATTGCTGCAGACCCCATCCACCAAGGCAACAGTCTGTTTGTGCCTCTTCCCTCCAGGAAAAGGTACAGGAATATAAAGACTAAAACAAACAGACTGAGACAGAGCTTCTTCCCCAGAGCTGTGAAATCAATCACCTCCGTAACCCCCAGTCACACACACAACTTTCCCCCTATGGACAGACACAGACAGAACACTGGACCTCTGCAGACACACACCCATGCTCACACCTCTTCATAAAGATTGAGATTTGCCCTGAGTTGCACCTTATAATGTTACTAGACTCTTTTGCTGCTAACTGTCATGATCCTGTTCCGCTGGCTTCCTGTCCCCAGCTCACCCAGACTCTCAGGCACTTTACCTCATCACTCTAAAATGCCTTCACCTGCTGGTCAATCACTCACACCTGTTTATCTCAGTATATAGCAGCTCCTAACCTTGTGGGGAGCTGCCAGATTGTTCTTTGCCTAGCCTAGACTGTCCAGCGTTTATTTCATTGCCTAGTATTCTGAGAGCGAAACCTTGCCTGTTTAACTGACTAACAATTTTTTCCTTACCTCTATTGTTGGACTGCTACACCCGTTACCGACACCCTGCCTGAACCACCGACCAAAGATTCTGCCTGTTTGACTGTTTCTCCTTGACCTGAGCTCTCCCACGCTGACAAATAAACTTCATTCTGTTGTCTCCAAGTATTGGCCTTTTAATTGGGTTCACACCTCTACATTGACGGAAGCTGCACACGCCGCTCCCTGACACTAACATGCTGCTGAGCTGATTAGGTCCCATACATCCCTTTTTATTTGCTCATTGTTTTATATAGATTATACAATTGTGTGTTATGTAAATAATGTGTCTGTCTTTTAAGCTGAGAGCTGCCAAAAAATTTTTTATTGTGCTATTCATAATGACAATAAAGATTCTTGACTCTTGAATTTTTTTTTTCATGAAAAGAGGCCTGTGGAATATTTCTCCTTACATTTAGAAGGGATCTCTTTACAGTCACTGTCAGAGAAAGAATGGCTACAGTGACTAATAACTATTTCAGTTTACACATAGGCATGTGAGTTTTTAAGTTTTAAGAAAGACTTGAATAAAAGTGAACTGATCCATTGACTCATTGACGTTTCAGAAAGCGTAATGAAGTACGAAACCCATGCAGTCATGACAAAAGCCTGTAAATAAAGGAAAGAAAACTTTGTACCTAATGTTAAATGTCAAATTCCTCATGTGTCCAACACACCTGGCCAGTAAAGCTGATTCTGATTAATTTAGCCATGATGATGAAACACATTTGGTCTCTAGGGCAATCCACATGCAAAACACTGGAAACAATCAAGACAGAGTAAGTCAATGTCAGAAATGTAACAGAGCCAGCAAGAGGCAGAGATAGAGACACAATTGTGAGAAATAAAATCAAACAAAATATGTTCTTTTATAAATGTAGTACATTATGTCACCATTGCTCACAAAAACATCTTGTGGTAACCAATTTTGCTAAAGAAATCGGATATCTGAATGTCTGTAACTAACATCATGGATTAAAAAAAGCAGAGCTTGCCCATCAAAAACATGTTGAAAAATGCCCATGCAGCCTGCTCCCTGGGGACCATCTTATCTAAAGGAACAACACAAAAAGGAGACAGGGGAAAGACAAAGATGGAGACAGATGGACAGGAACACAATGAGATGAGAAAAGTGGAAATGAGAGTGTGAAAACAAAGGGAATGTTGACAAGAGAGGGCAAACAGTGGAGGGTATAGACCTATAGGATGCCTGGGAGATGTCTAATATTGACTGCATGTCTTCCAACTAACAGAGAGAAAGGCAGGAGAAGAGGAATAGAGGATTGAGGTCTCCTAATATTAGTAACACCAGTGAAGAGAGATTTCTCTATGCGATGTGATTAATTTAGGACTCTTCACAGAAAATGTTGTTCTCAGGCTGAAAGCTGTGATGAAGAAGTGACAAGCCAACAAAAAGAGTGCTTGGGTGCAGCACAATTGTGACAGTGAACTCTAGATATTACACTCACTCTATTCTGTTTGGCAGCGTCGCTGTAACTAAATGGGATATTACTGTTTTCTCAATGGTTCAACAAAGCTACACCATGAAAAGCGGTGCCAGACTGTAGTTCCATCATAATGAAAAAAGGCTGCACATTCTTCTCACACCACACAAACCAAGCCCCTCACAGCTGTGTAACTGGTGCACTGCATCCCACTGCAATTATGCAACATAAGGTTCTTTCAAGGAAGATCAAAAGCGATGGTGGAGGATGATATTACTGAATTTGCTGTTTTTAGAAAATATTAAGGAGGCACAGAAGATTGGTGTTTTATCTTGCTTTCCATTTTCACACTTCCCTTAGAGTTTCTATGCACACATGTGGGTATGAATCAGGCTAATTCCTG
>NW_018128025.1:921878-926497 GCF_001952655.1 Monopterus albus | reverse complement strand
TTATTTTTCATGCCAGTCCCAGCCCAGCAACTTAAGAGAGGTGGTGTGACCATCTCTGTGATTGCACCTGACACAGATTACCCCAGAGTGAGGTACAGCCATTTCTGAGGAAAGGCAGAGTATGATATTTCTCAATGGGTCTTCCAGACAAAGTTCTAGAGTCGCACTAGATACTCCCAAGATTGGAAAAAAAATGATCCAGGAAACAATTACCTTAAAATTCAAAATGTATTTGGCAAAGCAAATTAGTAATGTATAAATGCACCACAAGGTAATAATAGTGAGAACAGTGAAATGCTATGATATTTGAATCTGTAACTGTGCATGCCCAATACAAAGTGACTTATTGCACTTCACTCAGTAGTTCTGCTAGATTGAATATGAAAGCTCTGAAACATGCACTTCAGTAGACTGGCTAGGCTTGACATTAACAGTCCACTTCTATAAGAGCAAAACAGACAAAACAGAGAACTATCTGAAAAACAGCATTGCACACTAGCCAGGGCTCTCCTGCTAGTTAAATAAATGTGTTTGTGTGCTCTGATTTGGAATTTATAATACTGTATTTGTTTATGGCCCTTGGGGTTAAATAAACACTCAAAGCCCACAGCATTGCTTTTGTCGCCATGGTGCTCAGGTTTTGATAATGTGGCAACATTTTGTGTACTAACAAAAGAAGTCTTAATGGACTAACAGAGGCCATGTGTAAAGGTTTGTGATGCCATCCTGAATGATGTAACAGTCATGACTCATGACCTTAGCAGCAAAATAAAAGATCTTGTGGGATTTATTTGGATGCTGTCATGGTTCAGTAACGCAGTGATGTTGTTGCTTCCTTGTGATTTGTAGGATTAGTGACCTGGATTCAGACATACAGCACATGAACCCACAAGCACACAAAACCCCACCTTATTTGCCTCTCCCAATTGCCCTAATTTTCATTAAACAAATTCACACTGAAACAACACTGACCTGCAGTCAAATACAACAGACAACACAAACCACAGAATCTGCTGTATCACTCTGAAAGGCTCAAAGCTTGCTAACATGCAAACATCACACTACAATGGCATTTTAAAAACTTCTAGATCAAAATATGTGCCCTGATGCTAATTTGATACATTTGTGACACTGTAGATGACAATCCATTGAGAGAATTCTCTCTCTGCATGTCCCAAAAACCTCATTATTTGACACCAATTTTAGAACTGAGTTGTAGTTCATAAAGTTATACTTTGTATCTTTACTAAAAGATGACTTGGGGGTGGCGTTAGATTTAACAAAAAGGAAGGATGTATCGAGTAGGATAGCAGTTCATGACTGACCATGAAGGTCACTTGGCTGGAAAAAGAACTGGGGGATCTGTCTAACAAAACCTGATAGCAGGGGTGTTGGCTAACCAATATAAACTGAGCTACTCACCTGACTCAATTCGACCTGTGTTAATGAGCTTGTAACTATAGTGCCCTGTGGGTCCCCAGCCCTAATCCCAGGATCAACAAACTCTGTCAGTTGTCCATACAATGCCATGTGTTGACAGTTATGGATTTTTGATACCTGAAATATACATTCAGTCAGTATCTTACTATGAAAGCTTTGATGTGTGTCTAAGGTGGGAAATGCACTTTTTTCATAAAATTTAAATCACAAAAAGGTAAAAGTAAAAGGCTAATGACAATGGAGAAAAGGTTAGTTTTGAACAGAAAATGAAGCAACCACAAGAAATCAAACCTCATTTTGAGCTCATATCCCTCCCCCAATCTCTCTAACAGAACAAAGACAGTGCAACCAGATCATCCCAAATTCAACCCTGATTACATGAAGAACTGTGAGTGCAAGTGACAGCAGGGGTAAAGAACTCTATAATTCATTCCTCAGGTTAGTAGTTTGTGGCCTGGTTTTGAAACACCAAAACAGTGGCAGTGCTTCTAAGCAAGAAGTGAAGAGACATATTTGTGTATATGCATGTGTGATAGGACTTATTCAATCACTTATTCAAACACAAATAATTTCAAGGCTAGAAGGACCATAGACTTAATGTAGTGAGGTAGCTCGCAGCACAGGCCCCATGGAGCAAACTAGTCAACAATGTAACAGGCTACATTATTCTAACCGTTTCCCACTACAAACCTGAGGCCTGGTCAGTTTGGAGCTGCTGACAGGCCCCAAGCTCCAGAAACACTTCTCCGAGGAATAAATAATTTTCATCAAAGTTCAAATCAGAGGTGTACCCATCAGCTGCTATAAGTCACTTCCACTTCCAAACTAGCTTCAACAGCCATTGCTTGTAAGACACACTTCAGTCAAGAAGAGGAAGATAAAGATTAATATATGGATAGAGAGACCGATAAAAATGTGGACAATGACAAAATGCATTAGAACTGCATCAAAGCTGTTCACAAGAAGAAACAACTTCACCAGATGTAGTCTTCAGTTTTACCTGAGTTGAATTAATCATGCAAATGCTGTTGTATGTATAGAGGGAAATCACACATTGAAAATGTAGAATACCAGAAAGAATGGCAGTATTAACTGTATAATTGCTGACTGAACAAGTTACAGTTCAAATGGTCCTACAGTTACAGGACACTCCCTGGACACCTGATACCTGGCCATGTGAGTGTGTTCACAGAAGAAACCACTGTGGGAAAGGTATGTGACAAAACTAGCTGGTCTTCTTACTAATGGGTCTTTTGTAGAGTGAATATCTCGCAGGTACTATATCACATAGCTGTAATGGATGACTGGCTTGAATAAATGCGTAACAAAGCAAAGTTATCAATACCATGCCTAGCACTGAGGCTGTTTCCTCTATGGTTTAAGAGGTATGGTCAAAAAAAGAAAGAAGTCATACATGGTCACCAGGAGGGTGAGGGAGAACTGAGGCAGGACTCAAGTATGCTGACCCAGGTGCTAGTAAAAAAGGTGGTTTACTGGAACACAACACAAAGTAACATAATAAGGGTCATGTACATATATAAACATAGTAGGGCAGAGATGGCGGAGGAGACCAGGACAACCAGGTAAACAGACGGCAGGAATCAGGAGAGCAGGAGGAGGAGAACGGACAGGTGAAAAGACAGGCTAACCAAGGGGGACAGGCGAACAAAACGGATTTCCACAGCACAGGAACTGTCAACTGGGATAAAACAAGTAACGTCTGGCTAACCTCATGAACAAAAAAAAAACACACAAGGAGGTCCACAGGACAGGCACTGTCAGCGTGGACCGTATAGTACAAAAACATATAACCTACGTATACCATGAGATCCACAGCACAGAGACTGTCAGTGTGAAAAACACAAAACGTCTGATGCATACCACGCCTATAGGGCTGTTACTGGGTATGCACGTTACAGTAGTTAAGTCACGTACTTTGGGTAATGCTCCGATGACGGTGGAGCGTCCACCAGAGGTATAAATAAGGTAGGAAGGTGATTACCTGACACGCCTCAGCTTTGCGCGACAACCCACGAGTCACTAATTACAAAAAGTGACACAGCTGAGGCGCGGATCCCACTAGAAAAGAGAAAATCAGGAGAGAGAAAAGAAAGAGGCAGGTCGTGCCGAGTGGACCTGACAAGCATAAATTATTCAAGAGAAAAATCAAGAACAGAATTTACATACTGTATGTACATATTAACCACGCATTTTACCCCAGGATTTGAGTATTGCAATGTTTACCATTGCAGAGTCCCTCATAATTTCACCTAGCTTATCACTGCAGTGATGTATTGTACAGTCTGATGGCTGTAGGGAGGAATGGCCTGTGGTAACGCTCCTTCTTGCACTAGGGATGTAACAATCTTGTGCTGAAAGAACTGTTCAGAGCCTCCACTGTGTGGTGCAGGGGATGGGAGGGGTTATGCATGATGGATGTTAGCTTTACCAGCATCCTTCTGTCCGCCACCTCCTCAATGGAATCCAGGACAGACCCAGCTCTCTTGACCAGCTTGTTTGGTCTCTTTCTGTCCCTGTCCGTGCTACCTCCTGCCCAGCCCACAACAGTGTAAAACACTGCAGATGCCACTACAGTATCATAAAATGTCCGAAGGAGTGCCCCACGCAGACCAAAAGATCTCAGTCTCCTCAACAAGTGGAGGTGGCTCTGGCCCTTCCTGTACAGGGCATCAGTGTTTTCAGTCCAGTCCAGCTTATTGTTGAGGTGGACACACAGGTATTTAAAGGTGTCCACAATCTCAATATCTTAGCCCTGAAAGCTCACCGGCGTGAGTGCTGGTGATTTCTGCCAGGGATCAATCACCATCTCATTAGTCTTGCTGGTGTTCAGGACCAGTCAATTTTCCTCACACCACAAAGTCAGTAACAACCCCCCTATATTCCCGCTCATCCCCCCAGATACACATCCAACAAGGGCAGGGACATCATTGCAATTTACAGAATGTGGGTGTGTTCAAATGTCATATTTGATAACGTCATGGTTGTGCCCATAACATTTCTGCTCTAATCCATAACTATTTCACCAAAAAAGTACTGACAAACCCAGTGTGCGCTACCTGCCTAGCAAACACACACACACCTACTTGTTTTACCTACTTTGTGGGGACCAATGGGAAAATTTTCACATCTTAATAAGTTCAGCATACTTTCAGCTTAAG
>NW_018128025.1:919723-921832 GCF_001952655.1 Monopterus albus | reverse complement strand
CTGGTATTTATTGCATCTCATCCTTCAGCTTATTCAAAAAAGAACTTCAGCCATTTCTTCTCATCCTTCAGCTGTTTTAGCAATTGATTTCAGGCATCTAAAGGACGATCCTTCAGCATATCAGCATCCACATGCATTTTCAACAGGAAATGCATTCACAGTATGTTATCCTATTCTTTATTCTTCTGGTTTCTTCCATCCATTTTTCGGTACGTAATAACTCCAGCATACTTACTGTCATGATTCTGTCCCACCTGTTTCTGTTCTTGTGCTTTAATTTTGTCAGCTTCCTGTTATAGCATATCTTAGTTACAGACTTTTTACTTTAATCAAGCACTCATTGTTTACACCTGTTTCCCCCCGTTATAAGCAGCTTTCCCCAGACCAGAAAGCTGCCAGATTGTTCTTGACTCCCGTGCAGACTTTCCAGCGTTAAGGCCTTTTCACACCGAACGCGACGCGAATTAGCGAGACGAAAAAGCGAAAAAAACGCAGGCGAATTTAACGCACCAAAAGTATTCACACCGAACGCGACGCAAATATGCGATATTTTCTTAAAACGTCGCGCTACAAATATGGACTCCACATCAAGCGACGACGATGTACTGCTTGTCCTGCTACATAAAAAAAGAAAACAAAGAAGGTTTTGGGTCCATCCTATATTGAAAATAAGGAGAGAACATGGCGGGTTTCATCGGTTGGTACAGGAACTGAAGTTGTATCATTTTCGCTTTAGGACCTATTTCAGGATGTCTGTGGGACAGTTTGAAGAGTTGTTGGTGCTGTTGACCCCCCACACGATGAAACAGAAAAATAATTACAGGGATCCGATCGACCCAGAACAGCGCCTGGCCGTGTGTCTGAGGTAAAAAAATAATAATAATTGTTTATTTGTAATGAAATCAGTTTAGTTCACAAGCAAGTGAAGATCCTCTGCTATCCGTCTCCATACGTTATCTTTGTATTCATTGTCTTTGTATTCATTATCTTTGTAGTTTTTGTCCTTTTTATCATAGATAACTGAATTCGCTGAAACAAATTGGATTAAGCGGTCCGCCATGTTGAATTTGACGTGTCAAGCTGCATTGTGATTGGTCAGAAGTGCTGCCGTCGCAGCGACGAGTTGGAAAAATCGACCCGGAGGCGAAAAAAATTAGTCGCTTTTCGCGTCGCGAAATTACGTCGGCGGTGTGCAATGTATCATTGACAAGTTATTGGTTCGAAAAATATTATTGACGCGCGAATAAATTGCGCGTTAAATTCGCGTCTGGTGTGAAAGGGCCTTTATTCTCGTATCTGATATTCCTGTTTTTGACCCCGGATTGCCATTGACCACCGAGTCCTGCCTTGCTCTTCTGATTCGGACTGTCTTCTGTGAATTGATTATCAGACTTCCCTCTCTGACCTCTCGTTTTGGATTCCTTGGCTGTGTGAGTTTGCCGGCATTGACCCTGGACTGTTGTTTTTGACTTGGTGTGTGTCTGGACTATGGCAGTGTATGCTTTTAACTGTGTGCAGTAAAGCGATAACTCGCTACTCTATTTTGTTTGACATTATAATTGAGCTCACCTGAGATATTATCGGCAGCTTTATGCACTGATCCTGACACTTTCACCTAGAAAGGCCATTCAGGTATCAATAATTTCAGCTTTATAAAGACATGCTTGCTTGTATTTTTCTTGTTTGTAACATTTATATTTTTTACAGTATTTAACTTTTTTCAGCAAATTTTGCCCCATTCAAATGAATGGGAAAATTTTTCACATCTTAATATCTTCTGCATACTTTTAGCTAGAAACACGATTTCAACTGTTAGCTATTCAGTAACACTTCAGCTATTGGTAATGTAAACAGCTTATTGATATGTTTTATGGTTTTTACATAATTACCATTTACACTTTATGCTTCACTTCAAGAGCCACACTCTAGTAGTCCTTAGGGTGTAGGACTACTCTCTCTCTCTCTCACACACACATACACACAGACACAACCCTACTTGTTTTACCTTATTTATGGGGACCAATGGGAAAATGTTCACATCTTAAGTTCAGCATACTTTCAGCTAGAAAAGCCACTTAGGTATCAAATTGTTCAGCTCTTCTGGGACAT
>NW_018128025.1:904405-919683 GCF_001952655.1 Monopterus albus | reverse complement strand
TCAACTTTTTGTTAGCAAATTTTGCCCCATTCAATTGAACATGGGGAAGGAAGACAGCTGAAGTGAGTGAGTTGGCAGATAGTTATATCAGACAATATTTTATAAAATATTCAGCTGTTGACATATTACATAATATACACTATCCTTTAAATTCCCTATCCTTAATAAGACATTATGTTAACTAAATACCGTGCAAAACAAATATGGTCTTACGTGACCAGTGTCACGGCTTTTATTGATTATTTCAGACAAAATGTAATACTTCCTCAAAGAGCCAGAGTATACTGGTTTATAAAAATTTCTCAGTACAGTAACATCTGAGGGTATAAGGTGGTAGATGCCATTATAACTGCAGTTTGTTATTTGGGAGGTTTGGGGGTCTTATCCTGAATTAATAACATGAAATAGGAAGGTCTGCAGGGAACTCTGTTCGCAGGTTCATGGTAGTCAATTACTGAGTGAATACCTCCATCATAAAACCTCAAGCAGTGTTTGGAACTTTAATATGTTTCAAATGTGGCACCTTAGTGTGAGAGGTTAAGCTTTATTCCTATGTCCAGGGGTTAGCATATCATGGCCTTCATATACTGTATTTATATTTTTATTTATAAGGCAAATCAAATCAAATGTATTTCTACAGCACTTTTTAAAAGCTACTTCCTACTGACTGAAGTACTTCACATACATAAACAAGGAAACAAAACACAAAACTTAACAAATACAAGTCAAATCAGATCATTACAAGGGATTAAATGACACCATAAAATGCAGAGAACATAAGACCTTGATTAAATAGAACATGTGACACTGCACTATGTATTAAAAGCCAATGTAAATGAATGAATGAATGTCTTAAGCTATGAGTAAAAAGCTGTCAGGTCTGTAACAATTTGAAAACAGACTGGAAGCCAGTGAGGACAGGCCAGAACTGGGTTATATGATCTAATATACTTATACCTGAGGAAATGAGCTTATACATTCAGACTTAGTCATGGTAAGTTCTGTCTCGTAGAATGGGGTGTGATCGCAAATATTTCTGCACATCTGCAGTCTGACTGCTCATGAGAACTGCATGTAACAGCAGGGTGTAAGCTTGATAAATGCATTCAGTAGGGAACATACACTATCTATTCCACTTCTACCATTTACTCAGTACACATACAAGACGTATAATAATTTCACTATAGGTCTCTGGGTGTTTACTGCCCCTTAGTAAACATATTGCCAATAATTTTTTCAACAATCCCCAAGAGGTAAACAGCTCCAATGATGGGGTGACAATCCAATTGATCTCAAATCCATCCAGTAGGCTTCACAGGTTTGACAGGAATGATGGCTAGCTGTAGTCTGGAAGTCTATACAACTGCACTTGCTGGGGCTTCAACCTTCAAAGCTATGGACTCAAGGTCAGTTACATTATAGATGTACTGTTTTTCATACATTTGAATGTGGTCTCTGACATAAGCAGCAACAACAACACCACCTTTATTGAATAGGACAGATGTCAGTTGCTTTTTATCAATTTTTAACCATCCAGCTGCAGCCTTATAGGATTGTTTCTGTGACACACAAAACATTTGCCAGACACAATTCATGATGACTCTTCATGTCACCGACATGAGATGGCAGTCCTTCTGTGTTATGGTGAACGATGGTCAGAGTGTACAGTCTGCTCAGTGTTTGTCTGATCTGAAGAAGCAGCATCATATCATCCATGTTGGCTTGTCTCATGGTCTCCAGGGCTGATGTGATCTCTGGATTCAAATAAAATCATGTCTCATCCATGTCCAGTTGGCACGGTCTACTAAGGGAGGTCAGGTTTTGGCCCCGATGGTTTCCGGTCTCATGCTTTTATTTTGTTCTCAGTTCCTGTTTTGTCCCACTCCACTAGAGGTCCCTTTACTCTAATCAACACTCATTGGTTTCACCTGTTTTCACCCCTTCATTAGCAGCTTTTCTCCCACCGGAAAGCTGCCAGATTGTTCTTGACTCCTGTGCAGACTCTCCAGTATTCTTGTTTATTGTGATTCCTGTTGTGCAACCGGATTGTTTCGACCACCAATTACGGCCTTGGACATCTAGATCTGTTTGCATCTGTATATCGACCTTTGGACTTCTCTCTCTGACGTTCCTCTTTTGGATCCCTTGGCTGTGTATGTTTGCTGGTTTGCTGGTTGTTGTATTTTCTGGACTGTAACTGTGTATGTTCTGAGTGAGTACAGTAAAGCGATTTTATTTACTCTATCTCCGCCATCAACATTGTGGGTAGCTTTACAGGCCATCCCTGACACACTCTGCTGATAGCTATGTAAGCCATGCCGCGTTCAAAAATGTGCTTCAGTGAAACTACAGCTGATGTTGTTGTCATTCTCTGAACCTTGTGGATTGTACCACCCCTCTGTTTCAGATTGTGTGCTCTTTCTATGTACACCAGATTGTCAGCTGCACTCCATAACTGTTCCTTCCAGCTGTTTCATTGTCCACTTTGCATTCAAGCTTAGTGACATGTGCACAGTCATTCTGTTCATCTCATCCTTCAGCTATTTCAACAAAGAACTTCAGCCATTTCTTCTCATCATTCAGCTGTTTCAGCAATTAATTTCAAGCATTTTCAGGGCGATCCTTCAGAATCTCAGCATCCACATGCATTTTTGACAGGAAATTCATTTCTTTAGTTTATTATGCTTTACTGGCATTAACTGTGTGTGAAGTGGTAAAATGTATGTAGCATTTTTTAAAATAAATTTAAGTGATTTCATTGGTTTAAAATGTACACATTTAACACTATTTCCCATTCAAATGCTCATAGATTCATACTGTTCTGTCCTCTATGTCAAAAGACCTTGTTTGACTCGACACAGATAACGTCTCCCACAGACCACAGACAACCAATGGACTTTGACACTTTACTGCTGGCCGTGGAATGACGTAAAACTATAGAAACACAAATAACATAATAAATGCACAGCATCTACTGACACGTTTACATGTGCATACAACGGCTCTTAGCATGTACAAACAGCGTCTGCAATAACGTATATTGCTTAACAGTGTGTCTTAATTTCTCCCGTTGATAATCCTAGAATGTAAATGATAAATGAGTACGCTTTCAACTTAAACATTGCCTTTACTTAACTTAAACGTTTGCAATAGCTTTTACATACCGAAGGTGCCTTCAAAACAGCTTAAATCGAGGAGAAGCGATCATCCTGTCTAAATACAGATACGCTGTATGCAGAATGCGGCTCACGTTAATGTCGTCACTAAGAGACACAGAAGCTGCAATTACAGTCTTAGGACGGAAGGTGTCAGAATTATCCTCCGGGTCAGCTACTGTTCATAGAGAACAGCACACATACAATGGTGATATCACCAAAAGCAACTAGGTGCTCAGTGTCTTGCTCAAGGACACATCAACACATGGACCGGAGAAGCTGAGGGTCAAACCACTGACCGTACAGTTAAAGGATGACCCACTACTTTCTGAGCCACAACTGGCCTCAGTGTGTGTCATGTTGAGGGTTTTTGATTTATCCTGAAAACAAAGTGTAGGTATGTGAGGATGTGATTTATACAGTTCAAATGAAACTGGAATAAACAGAAAATGCTTATTAAGGCATGGCATCTGTGTGCCTTTAATTGGTTTAGCTGTTACCAGAGACATCTTATGCTGATGGGAGACTTTTCTACACTGAGATCTGCCTCTGTTCTCCTTCCTTGTCATCTGCTTTATCTTAAAAGACCTTCATTCAGAACAACTAGAGGCCTCTTGTTGAAGGCCAGCTAGGCTCAGAAAAGCGTTCTCTCTGGAGCAGGATAGCGAGGACATATGCAGGCTACATTGAACTAGAGCTGCTCTTCCCCACACCATAATAATGATTAGCAGATGCTCAATAGAAAGTGTCCTCTGAACAAGTGGGTTCTTACATTTGTAACCAGATTATTCTTTTGAGATAAGGTATAGGAAATAACAAGCTTTGTATTAGGGTCCTCTGTATGAGTAGCATGAACGCTGTCAGCTATGAGCCAATGAAGTATCTACTCTACAAATAATGTGAAAGCTTTAAGATAAATTTCCCATCAGAATAATCTCTCAAAAAGATACAGTACCTGCCTACGAGAAAAGAATCTTAAAAAAGAGTCAGTTTTCATCTTTCAAAGCTTCACAGCAGCATATATAATGAATAAATAAATCTGTCACAGCTGACAGATTCAGTTATGCCCTGTAAAAACATCCAGCTGGTTCACACCAGTTGTGATGTCGGTGCCTTGAAACCAACTGAATGTTTGATGTGACAAGAGGACTTCTTTAACAGCTTTGACCTAGATCCTCACTAATCATTTCAGAGCTGTGACAAAGATTCTCCTGGATGGGGGTATTATTATTTTCAAGTCTGTTGTAGAATGACTTACATTCCCACCACTGGGATTTGAACATTCCTCCTTTGTTTTCCTTACACAGGTTAAAAAAAAAGAGGATATACAGTATGTGACCATATGGTCTCGATATGATTTTATACCTTTTTTTTCTTCACTCTGTCAAATCAGTCTGCTATTCATATGGCTCTTCCTTGTTAACCAAGCTATAAAATTGTGGGCATTAAAATAATAATCTACCATAAGGCATTGACAATTCCAGCTATGAACACTCAAATCAAACTGTAGTGAAAACAAATAAAAACCTCTATATGACTCAGAATAAAAGTAAAACCATCCGCTCAGACAGATATGCTGATACTGTATGTTTTCACACTCAGCAAGTGACAGCTACTACCAGTCTGGCAACTCCCCTGCTCACACCCACTCTCCCATCTGCTGTGAACCTGATCCACACAAAGGCCTCATGTAGGGCCTACAGGCAGACTCACACCTACTGATGATATTTCAAAGAGCTTGTGTGGACATATATATATATATATATATACAAGTATATGAGGTGAAAAAGGTGAATACAAGTTAGAGCTACCAATTCTTATTCATCATGTGAGTGTGTTGGCGTTTGCATTATAGAATGAGTCTGTGTGCGTGTGTGTGGGTGTGTCTACAGGAGTAGCGCACTGTGTCTCCTCTAGTCAATCTCCAGTCTCCAGCTCTACTTCAGAAGCAGCCTGGTACAGCTGGTGATCACAACAGCACACCGCTCCGCTCCTCTCCATTCTTCTTCACTGCAGCGCTTTCCTCCCACTAACTTAATTCCACTTGTCTTCTCTCCATAACAGGACTTAGCTTTCTCCTCTTCTCATTTCCTCTTCATTTTTTCCTTTTCACTCATCACTCGTCTTTCCCTCCTTTCCTCACTTCTTTCTTGTCCTCCCTCTTCTCTCCTTTTTCCTCCCCCCCAGCTCTCCTTTCTTTTCATATCCTCTTTCCTTTCCTTTCATATCCTCTTACCTTTCCTTTCCACTGCTTTCTGCCCCTTAGGTATCCCAGTGCAATACACTGAATTTACCCTTAAGAGCAGTGGCTCTGGTGTAGATAAGCCCATGATGATCTGATACTTGCAATTAAACTGTCTTGTTCAAATTAAGCCTGTCTAGTTAACAGAGCTGAATTCATAACCCCTTACAGCCTTCACTGTGGAAAAAAGCAGATTTTTCATCCAGCAATAACAACATCTTGCATAAAAGGAAGGCAGTAGGAAGAACAGCATCTGCTCTCTCAGATCTCTACCAGCAGCAGCAGAATGTCAAACTCCACAGCCCTGGCTTTAACTCTCTCAAATTTTCCAGTTCATCAGCCAATCATGCTAATTTTATGTGTCCCAGTCCCTTAATGAAAACAACCACCTAAAGATGGTTAGGTGTGAGCCAAGGGCGTGGGGGTACAATAAGTGTGTCGGGTTATGTTTGTGCCCCTCCCACCCTCAAATCCACCACCATCACCACAGAGTGCTGACGCTATTAACTAAAAGTTTAGAATCGATGATGCTAGTTTTCATTTGGCTGCAGCTTTCACAGTGGCCTCAGAGATGCCAGGAGTATACACTGAGACAGAAGCCCAGGATACTCTTGATATGACTTCATTAACATGTGCACCTGCGTACTTTCCTGGCAGTTGCTAATGCAGGGAATCAGCTGCATAACCTCTGGGGGTGAATTAAAAAAAGCAGCACTGTGTGGGGATTCAGAATTAAAACCATAATTGCAGTATAGTATGCAGTGTTACAAAAAAAGAAAAGCAACATTATGCAGCTTTCTAATGTAGATGTGCAAAGTGCTTTTCTCACAACAGTAAATATGGGATGCTGCTGCATAAAAATTTAATGTTTAAGACTATAATTTAGTGAAATAGCCAAATCTGCTGCTTCTCAAATGTGAGGGTTTTCTAGCTTCTTGTTTTTTAACAAGCAAGACAGCATTAGTCTGCCAGTTTATCATTATCTCAACATATATGAAGTTTTCTTCCATGTTTAAACTAGAACTAAGATTTCAGAAAGAAACTTTCATTTCTTTGTCCAGATCTGTCAGAAAGTCATGGGCTTATTCCACCCTGCCACAAGTCACACTTCATTCCTGATCCCCAAACAGCCTGAAACCAATATTTTGCATCTCCCTTCTCTGAACATTGTCTCATCAATTAAGGCAACAGTGGGCAGAATGAGAAAGCACCTAAACCAACCATAAGCTCCATCACCTGACACGTGTCTAATGGGCCGCGGATAAGTGAGAGAGTGTGATAGTGACGATGACACCGCAGCTGCCATGAGTAATGTCTCAGTGCTGGCTCTGCCCTGACACTCTGAGGAGTTACTGCAGGAGACTGAAGTCATGTCTTGCCATGTCTCATGGGGACATACAGCTCACCAGCTGCGGTTATGGTGCACAGTGCCAACACACCATACCTGCCATTCCATGACACACCACAGCGTTACATGTACAGTATATGATTTATTTTCTAAATGAGATGCTGAATTTGAAAAAATTACTCCTCATTTTACTAAATGATTAATAGCCCCTCTCACTCTTTCAATTAATAGTTTTTACAAGTACTTGATGAAACAAACAAATAACAAACCATATCATATGCTCAATATTTTAAAAATGCAAATAGATTAATTTGAAGTATGTTTGCTGACACAGTGTAAAAGACATGCCTTTTTCACAGTAGACATTCTTAGTTGTCCTGAGCACTATAGGAAAAACAGGTTTTACTAAAAACTATTGCAAACAAATACTATGAAGTGAATGCTGAGTAATTGGCAGCTTAGAGTATCTTTCCAGTCATGGTCTCATCTTAGCTTTTATTGTGTTGGTTGTGTGGGCTGTGACATAAGGTGCTAACTGCACCACTGCAGAGCCGCATTTAAAGGCTCAGAGTTCTCAAGTGAGGAAAACAGAACTCAGAGGGAGACAGTAACACATGTCTGCTGTTTCCTTTCAGCTCTCACTGCGATCCTCAATGTAAAGATAACAAGCTAACTAGAACTTGTAAAATTGTATCTTATTGTGTTTAGAGCAAGACCAGATGGGGACAGCAAATATTGCCACTGCATGAAATAACACACTTTTGACTCCACATTGTCAGATAGTCCCATTCTTGTCATCATCACAGCAGTTCCTCTTAGTCTTGGACTGTTTTGTAGTCAGTTGTGTTATCCACTGGTCCCACACTGGATACTGCAAACAAACAACTAGTTTTATATGCAGTGACACCCAATGGAAATTAAACTATTGGTCTGTTCCTGATCATGAGCTACACAGGACAACTCTGTTTACATGATGGCAGAGAAACAATATAGGCCTTGAAAAGGGATGATTACAGATTGTTATGCAGCAATAAGGAGGTATAGTGTATATTATAAAGGCAGCAAAGTACCTGCACTATCAAAACATACCTGGACTGCTGACTCCTCTATTCCCCCTACACACATCCACACAACAAAGATAGCCTGCACTTTGCCTCCCCCATCAATGATCAAATGCCATGTCTAATTGAAAAATCATTTTAATTCTAATCCTAACTCCAAATGGTGGGTTTAATATTATTATTTTTTAAATATCAAATGTTTTAAAATATCTTAATGACGAATCTTATTCTCCAATTTATTCGAGATAAATCTTTAAAATTTGTCTCCTCTCTTGTCATTTTCTGTCTGCGCAGCCCAACACGTAGAAAGATATTTCGCCCTCTATTTAAAACGCCTGTCGAGAATTTGACACCATTCTGGGGGCAAAACCCTACAAATATCAACAATAATTTGACTTTGTGAAAACCTGCATTTCATTTTATGCGAAAATCAATACAAAGAAAGGAAACTCCCTGGTTGATCAGTAGGCACCGACTGCCGATTCACGTCTCCAAGTCATATATAAAAATATGCCTTTTATGTCAAAGGACAGGGAGGAAAACACACGAGATGACACCTAGAGATGCTGAGGTACAGCTGACAGCATCATCGCCGGCAGATACCAAATCACCCTGTCGGCGCTGTGGGCCTGCCTGCACCGTCCGGCAGCAATAAGCAGAAACCCACCACGGAATCCAGTCAGTACAGCAGCCGATGAACACATTGCTTTCTCTCATGCAGTGCGTGCAGTGCGGAGAGGACACGGGCTGCAGTGGTCTGGCTTTGATGCGCAGCACAATCCAGATAAAACACGTCAATCGGCGTCAGGCGTCTCCATGTTGCTAGATTATTTGCACCGGCATTACCGGCATGCTGTGACAAATGAAACCGCACCGACTCGATACATCCACCGCACCATTATTCTACAGCCACATATGATGATACTGAAGACAAGGGAGAAAATGAAAAAAGGAAACAAAGTGGCGTGTTCAGACTCACCGTCGCAAATCAGCTCTGTTTCCTCCTTAGGCAGTTAGTGTGATGATACGGTACAAAACTGAAGTGTGTATATGTGTCTGTGTGTTTGAGGGACCGTACCCGGACAGCCTGTCCATCCCCCTCAGCCGCTGCAGCAGCAAGCTGTGGTCCACACGGATTCTCCGCTCTCTCCACCAGCTCCCCCCGCCGCTGTCAAAACCCAGCAGCAACAAAGATCGTTTATGCTTCCGAAAGACGACACATTCATCAGGGAAAGCCCGGTCCGTTCTCCGGCTCTGCAAATAAGGGCGTTTGAGAAGGTGGAATCTGTGAATATTTGTCAATTGTTGCTCGTGCTCAAAAAATGTATTAACTGTCAGACTAATTTGCGTATCAACCTATCGATTGATAACTGATAGTTCTAGTCTCTACTGTACGTGAGGCTACTTGTGGGTGGACGGAGATCATATAAAAGTGAGACCTCTCTCTTTCCCCCTCTCTCTGTCAGTCCTCGCCGTCTGCTGTGCAGAAAGAAAAATCTGCAGCGACGCCGTTTTACGCGCGGCAGCAACAAGACCTGCAGATAGAATTGTGTGAAATAAACAATAACCCTGTGAAGAAATGCTTTATCTAATAACACATTTTCAAATATTACCTGTAAACCTTTGTATCAGTGACAGAGTTTTTTTATTATTATTTATTATTTGTTTCTTTTTAACTGTTCTTTTGTTGTCTATTTGTTCTGAACTTGGACCTTGAGTCTATAATAAAGTGTCATTCATTCATTCATTTTTTAATTGTAAACCTGTTTCTAAACCTATGTTTCCTGTATATTATTGTGAAATTTAAGATGTGGGTTTCCTGAAATTTTTTAATTTATTGGTAAAAATGTATAGGTTCCTTTTTTATAATTTGATTGCTAGATTTGTTAAGTTTTTATAATTTGTTTCAGTAAAATGTGATTTTGCTGTTTAATCAGTGACACTCCCAACACCTTAACATACAGTATGTTTATACATTTGGGCAATGCCTAAAACAGTTAAGTGGAGTCCACAATAGGACTTAAAATATTTATTGTGGTACTGTGATACTCTACTGTTTTTCTAGCCATTTCATAGGACATCTTCATCAGATTCAAAAAATCATCCTGCCCATAATCATCTGGTGAACATAGGATAAAAGACCACATGACAATGTATAATGTTGCCTATGTAAGTGCAGCAGAAATGTTTTTGTAACCTTGGCCAGATCTGTGCCTTGCCACAATTCTGTCTCTGAGCTCTTCAGGCAGTTCCTTTGACCTCATGATTCTCATTTGCTCTGACATGCACTGTGAGCTGTAGGGTCTTATATAGACAGGTGTGTGGCTTTCCTAATCACGTCCAATCAGTATAATCAAACACAGCTGGACTCAAATGAAGGTGTAGAACCATCTCAGGGATGATCAGAAGAAATGGACAGCACCTAAGTTAAATATATGAGTGTCACAGCAAAGGGTCTGAATACTTATGACCATGTGATATTTCAGTTTTTCTTTTTTAATAAATCTGCAAAAATGTCAAAAATTCTGTGTTTTTCTGTCAATATGGGGTGCTGTGTGTACATTAATGAGGAAAAAATGAACTTAAATGATTTTAGCATATGGCTGCAATATAACAAAGAGTGAAAAATTTAAGGGGGTCTGAATCCTTTCCGTACCCACTGTGTGTGCAATGTCTTCACATGATAGGTGCATGCAGCAGCACTCACAGTGACAAGTCCACCGTGGAGGCTTGGACCGAAACAATGATGAGTTTGAGCAATGGAGCTCTTCTCATGAAATGTGATTTCATATTAGATAAATTATGTTTTTGTGTTTGTTTCTGTATGTGCAAGACCTAACACTGTTATGGACTAACTTAGTGATTTGAAAGCTCAGTAAATATCTTAATGTGGACCTAGAAGACAGAGTTTGTACTGCATGGACATTGCAGTGGACTCAGTCAGACATTGGTGCAGGGGTGCTAAATAAATAGGAACTGTCAGTGTAGGTGTGTCCCCACACTAACCGACTGGCAGAGGTCTGTGGAGAACTACACCACTGTGTAAACTGTTCTACAGTTTCTTTTCAGTGAGGCGATGTGATGAGGAACAAATTTTTTTTTTACAGTGTGACATTTCAGACATACAGTACCTCTGTCAAGTGTGAAACAGTCTCTGGCCTTCGATATATTTTCTTTCTTTCCTGTTCCATGGGGTCAAATACAAGTCTTTGATTAACAAGCATCCTTTAAAATTATTTTTTTGCAAGAAAAAACACTTAACATGTTTCACTATCATTTTACATTTTTGGGAACTATGCCAAAACCTGTCTGGGGCACTGTGTACTTTAAAACCAGTTTATACAGGTCAGGATATATGAGAGAGACAATGTCTCTGTGACAGCTACCAGATACCTGCTGTACTGTTACTGTTTACACAACAGCCTTCCTCTCTTCCTAAATTAAGCTACAGTACATCTGACAAGTGCTGATGTGAAGCAGCTGGGTTTTTCTCTCACTCATAGATGCAAACTTCTTTACGCTACATATCCTGAGATGACCCAGGCAAGAGGAGTGGGATGGCTGGTTTTTGTCATCTGCAGTGACAGATGGGATGTATGAATCAGTTGGTTCTTCCTCATTTCTATTGTAATGCAAAAGCAAGACAACAAATAAGACAATGCCCAGCTCCATGTGGCCAGAGTGTGAAGACAGTTCCTGGATGACGAAGGCACTCCCCTGACCTAAATCCAATTGGCCACCTATGGGACATTATATTTAGGTGAATCCAACACCACCAGGTACCACCACAGACTGTCCCGGAGCTCGGTGATGCCCTGATCCAGGTCTGGAAGAAGATCTCCCAGGACACCATCGCTGACTCATCAGGAGCACCGCCAGACATTGTCGGGAGTGCATACTGGCAGACAGGGGCCATACACACTTATGAGCCACATTATGAGTTGCCATGATGAAATTCACACAACTTGGATGAGACTGTGATTTCAATTTTTCACTTTAATTTTCAGTGTGATTTTGAATACAGCCCTCCATGGGTTGATGATTTTGGTTTCCATTGACCACTGTTATGTCATTTTGTTCTGAACAAATAATATAATGTACATAAGTACTTAAATAATTTGTTAATCAAGATCCAATGTGTGAATTAAGTGTTTCCTTAATTTTTTGAGCAGTGTATATCTATAAACACACACACACACACACACACCATCTAGCTCTCTCTCTCTCTGGTTACATGATGGATGGGCAGAGAGAGGTTCAGATAAACAGAAATCTAAATACATACAAGGCAGCAGTCATAAGTGTGGACGCCATGGCACTCTGGCCCTTCACACTCAAGGAAAACATCACTAGAGTGTTAGTCTCTTCTTCAACCCATTTGTCTGTCTTGGCTGTGCTTGTCAAAGACACAGCCTATCAGGAAACATAAATTCTATTTTGTACTGTGCTTGAATACAAAGTTCTGCAAAATCTGAGCTGATTTCTTACAAAACATTTAGATAATGTAGTGATGCCTATGGTTCTGGTTTTATGTATTTTGATGTATGATAATACCAAAACAACGGGAGTGAAGGAAACGTGTTAGTGCTACTCATTGATCAAGTATAGAAAAGAAAAAAAAATTCAACCCTGTTTTTCAAGGCAGTGAAAGAATTCTCAGAATCTTACATTTCAAAACCTAAGCAGATTAGACTGAAACTACCTGCTATCAGCATTTTTTTAAACAATGCCATAAACCTAAACTACAATTAATCCAACATCCTACGAGACCCCAAAAGGTCCTTAGGCACAGAACTTAGGCCTCCATGCACCTCTTCATCTCAAGCTCAAGATGGCATTTGGAAAAGAAGGGCCATCAACCCAAGCCAGTTACAAATTTGACAGTCTGCAACCAGGAACGAGACCTTGGTCAAGGTAAATACTTGAGATACTGTATTATTCTATACTTCTGGTGTGTCATTGTTGTAGAGGTTTGTAGGTGTACTTCCCTGTGACATATTGCTCACATTGACTGGGGTAACAACGGTGTGTCTGAGAGGAATGATGCCATGGAATTTCAGTTGATCTTCAAAGGGATCAAAACAATAAGACAGAAATTCAACGTGTGCAATTGAGAAAAAGCAATTCCTCATAGCAGGACACTTAGCATTCCTTAGTAACGACTCCATTTTGGGGCTCTTTGTGATGTTTGTGTTAAGTTTGCGGCAGCAGATGAGCACATAAACACTAATAAAATCAAATAATATTCCAGGTGTATATGCAGTATTTCCAACATACTAATTTTCAGAGCACAATATAAAAAAGTGATCATTTATGTCGAGGTTCTGAAGCAAATATTTATTTTTTCATGACAATTCTTTCTGCATTCCACCAGGCAATGACAAGCAATGGATAATGTGTGTCAAATTTATAAAGTGTACAACAACGAAAGGCCACAAAGATTGAGTAATTCAGGCATGAACAAGGTTAAAGCAAAAGTGTCATCAACCACAATTCACTGCTGAACAGAGTAGAACATGTGTTGCAGTATGGTGGTAATACTAATCATATTGTAATACTTTAATACAAATATCACAGCAGATGTCTGTGTAGCTCTATGTGCTAATACAAGACAGTGAAATTAAGAAGTAGCAATATTTCTTATTCATAATCTTAGCAAGAGCACTCAGAAGTCATTATTACTTCAAATATTATTTGCATTTTTCCCTTATGAGAAATAAATAATTAAATTTTACAAAGCGCACGGTCTCTGTCATCTATACAGTGTTAATCTTCTCACTGTGCAGTCATGTTTGACTTAAACCTTAATGCTTTCAAATGACTGAAAATTTTTACATTTACAAATTATACACAGCTATCCTTATTGGCATTAATTCTTATCACCTGTAATGTTGTCATGTGTCAGTGCCACATTATCATCTGTGTACTAACATTCTCAGCCAGCTTAAATTCATACATTAATGAACCTGCATACACATGCATTTCCTTCCTCAGGCCAGTCAAGTGAATCTTTTCATGAGTATATTATTCTGTCTCACACACATCCTGTCCCACACAGAACAAATTACATCCTTTCTGTAATTTCACACTGTTATGTACAGTATTTTGTTTTTAGTGTTAGGAAGATGATGATCAAACCATGTAAACATTTGATATATTGTTTCAAATTTCCTCCCTGGAGGCTTAGGAAATGTTCAGTTTGCTCGCTTTTCAAAACGTACTCACCAGGTCTTCTTACCTTAAAAACTCCGCTAACTACAGTTTGGATTTGAATGGGAGGCCATCATACATGTTGGCCTTGAGCTTGGCCCACTCAGCCAGTCTCTGGATTGTGCTCTTCTCCTGGCCCAGTACAATGGCTGCCTTCTTCAGCTTGGCCTCGTTGCGTTCCAGGTAGCGCTCCCCCTCGCTCTTGAGAAAGTTCAGCTTCTCCACACGGTTCTCGTTCAAAGGGATGTCCTCGCTCATATAGGGGTTAAACCGGAAGTAGGTGTCAGGAGGTAGGAGGGCATCCAGCATGGCATGCACCTCTGAAACAATAATTGAGGGGTTTTTCTCTTTTAGTTTTCAGTTCAAGACAGTGCACTCAGCAAGATATTTTGCAGTGTGACTGCAAATCTCTAATTTGTGGTTTATAAATAACTGTGTGGGACGTCAAACATACATACAGTAACAGCTCGTGTGGTCTTACCCTCGGTATCTGTGGCACTGCTGATGACGTTGGTGAGCTTGGCCTTCAGGCTCGTGTAGGTTGTGCTGGTCTTGTCTACTGCCTCATACTGTCCAGTGCCCAGAGACAGCACACACTGCAGTGGAGTGTTAGGCCACAGACACTTACACTCATGGATGGCCAAGGCTGTGGGGTTGTTAATTAAAAGCCCTCCATCCTACAGGAAGAGAGATGCCTTTAGTATCTCCTCAGTCAAACATTTTCAAAATCAAGGTAAATACACATGTAGGAAACTGTCTCTACAGTGTACCTTGTGCCTCTACTTTTAATATATGTGTTGTATCAGCCTGTAGAGGACAAACAGGGCAAGGTGGACAAGCTGAACCAGAGTTAAACAACTTTAGGCCAGAGAAAAAGAAGCCCCTGGGACAGAGACGTCCTCCACTGACAAACAGCCTTGTTTATTCAGAAGTGAGAAAAGCAGCAGGTTTTTTGCAGCTTTTCTCTGCAATTTAGATAAGAATTGATGCATAATAAAGTCTAATATGGCCGCATTACATCAAATTGAGTTTTACTGGTACATCTTATTGCATTTCGTGATTCAAATTTTGACTGGCTTAGTTTAGAATCTTAGTTTAGTTTTAGCTATTATTAATTATGCCCCTCCTTGAACCACCACCTTATTGTGGTGGAGGGGTTTGAGTACCCGAGTGATCCTAGGAGCTATGTTGTCGGGGCTATATGTCCCTGGTAGGGTCTCCCAAGGCAAACAGGTCCTGGGTGACGGGTCAGACTAAGAGCG